>NW_018219233.1:1139-9113 GCF_001263595.1 Phalaenopsis equestris | reverse complement strand
GGTCAATTTAAGTCAGTTTTGTGTGTGGTGTGGCGAATAAAATTTTTCAATCCAATCGAAGTCGTTTGATGAGCAAAATGATGATCGACCTTCGCCTAAGCGAAAGCCAAAGACTAATAGGATAACCTTGGCTACATGCCCCTCAACAAGTTTCAGAGGATCTCAAATGGATGTCTCAAGCTACGGGAAACATCATGCTCATAAAGCATGGCCCCAATGCGCTCAGTTGGATATCCCACACATGTGAAATCAAAAATTGATGCCAATAATGAGATTCAATGAAGAATCATATGAATTAATTTTTTAATGATTCCCTTACTTTGAAGGATTCTGGAGAGGTGAAAGGAGTCTTTAATGATCCTTTAATTTGTAATGAATTGCTTTAAAAACACATTAGTAAGCTTATTGAAGGTATGAATGCTCCATTTCTGATAGTTAATAAAACTAAGTGTTGCTTGTCCTTTAAGAGTTGCAGAAGAAATCTAAGAAATTGTATGTGAATGATGTTTCCAATGTGATCAACATGTTTGTTTAAATTAGATATTCTAACATAAGCATAAGTTCTTGGAAGCTTAACCCTTATTTGAATATGGTTTTGAAAGATTATCTCAGCTAATGGAGAAGATTCTTGAGAATCACATTACGCTGATAAATGACTTATATTACTCATAGAAAACCTTCTCGTATTATGCATCATATCTTGTCACAGATTAGGTAAGGTTGAGTTACGTTCTCTACACATGTTAGAGGCTTGCTACTAGGCTTGAAAATGGGAGATAGATGTGTAGAGCTAGCAGTGTCATGGAATTCAACTTTCTAAATGAGAACTTTAGTGCATGGAGTTGGTGGCAATTGCGTACCTTTGTTTGATGGATTTCAAGATAGTTGTGCCCCTCCAATACACATAGACATTGTTTGAAGAGTTCACATAAAAGTTAGAGGATCTAATTTTGAGACTTCTTTATTCTCCATACATGATCTTTAAGTGCTACTAAAAATAGTCCTTCACTAGTAAGATGAGATGTGTATCATTGGGAAACATCATAGAGGCTTGTTGTTCCAAACTTTAAGATTGCATCCTGAATTGATAATTATTGGAGCAAGAGCACATGTATTGCACATTTCAGCCATCAATAAAGTGTGGAATTCTTTCAAGTGGACTTTGCTTCCTACAAATAGTGCCAAATTGTTGTGTGTTATGAGATTTGTGATGGTACAGTGATAATTTAAAGTCAAGCGTTATGCAAAAATCTAGTACACACACAGAAGATACAAAAACTAGCAATAGAAAAACACCATTAATTTTTACATAAATAATACCCAAAAATTTAAGAAACCATAAAGCCTAGCCAAATTAAACTTATTCATTATAAATTCATGAGTATAAGAAAAGACCTTTGTATTGTAGCTAGAAAAGATGGGTTACAACCCTAAAAGTTAAGAAACCATAAGGCCTAGCCAAATTAAAATTATTCATTATAAATTCATAAGTATAAGGAAAGACATTTGTATTGTAACTAGAAAAGATGGGTTACAATGTTACACCAAGTATAATGCTTGTAAGTATATAAAAAGGTACATTTTATTCTAAATACAGTGTGTGTGAGCAATTATTGCGAGTTATGGCAAGGTCTCCAATATACCATATTTGGGTTACAACATTGTGCAGTATTTGAGATAATTTATTACCTTGTACATAGGATATTTTTTTTATTAAATTTGGGTCAAACAGTATAATTCATAACTCAACATAGTCCACTAGGATATTTTGTTACTCAAAAGAGTCCACGATAATACTTTATTACTCAACAGAGTCTACTAGTATGCATTTTTACTTTATATAGACTAAATATTATAAAGCATTGGTGAGTCACACAACTATATGTGTCATACAAGTAGTATACATAATAGAATCCGTGTATCAATCCCACAATGAATGAGTAAACTTCCAAATATGAAAATTGTTTGGTCTACTAGTTTTGATTCTAGTAAAAAGATTTATTTTTGATAATTTTGTTAAATTTTTCTAGCATAAATTTGCAAAAAACAAAATCTCAATCTAAAGTTGTGAGGTGAATATAGCAATTGAAGGTTTCTCCCCTTATTTTAATCTTAAGAACCTAGGGTTGACAGCGTGACTTAAATTTCGGGGACTATCATGAGAAAATCTCTTTCTTAGGCCCTCTTGATGGAAATAAGAAATCTAGGATAATTAACCAGTTTAGTTTCTTAAATTTGGTGAAATCTCCAATGTCAAATATTTCCACAAATGATTGCACCAAAAAATGATAAGATTTTTTTTCTCCTAGTCTAATGAATATCCTAGCTGCTTTACTACGGATTCTTCCAAATCTCAAAGTTTAAAAAGTTTGTTAGTCGTTCAATTGGCTAGATTGAATGTACATGAAGATTTTAAAGATAAAATTTAACTATAACATTATTTTTAACAAGTAACGGCATAACATCAAACCTAGAATTTATATTCATCAAATCAAAGGAAAATAAGAGATTTAGAGATTACTCGTGCTTTGAAACAACAAATTCAACATTTCATTCATTCAAAGCAAAGCAAATAATAATAATTTTAGAAAGAAAACAAACACAATTATACATCTTATGAGTTATTGAACTCCACTGTTAATCATCTAGTGTATCTCAATGATCCTCCAATCTCTACCATCAGTATCTTGCAAAGCACTCACCAAAATCTTATGATGTTGCTCTCTCACGCTCGCAAACACTAAGATGCCAGAAAAACTAGAGAGTTAAGTTAAAGTCCACTTCAAAAATAATAAGAGAGAGTCCCCTCCTTCTCGAGGATTTTAACATTTGTAGATCAGGAATACGCCAAGTGGGAAGCAACCACCTTAACTTCCTAAAGTCATTTTTTTAATGTTGGGTTTTCTGCACAATACACTGGAGTGTTGCTCCTTTGGTAGGAAAGATCGCTCAGGCTTAGTATATGGGACCCTTGGTGGTTGAGGAGGTGCCCCAATACCAGTTGAAGTGGTTCCCCCAGTGCTTGTTTAATGGTAAGAGGCTCCTATGCGCTTGATTTTTTAGTTGCATGGCACCGCTACTTAGTCATGGAGAATTTTCTAGGCACCCCACACTGGCTCTTCGTCATTATAGGCACATTCGTGGTGTCTAAGTGCCACTCAAGCCATGAAGGTTATATGATGCTTGGTGGCTCCATTTGGCTACGTGCCTGAATCAACTTCCTCTACTTCACTCTAATAGCAACTAAGGCCTTTGTAAGGTTTTCATAAGCACTTGTATCTTGCAATTTGCTTAAAAATGCATAATGAACATAAATAGGAACAAATAATAAAGAATTTGGAGAGAAAAACTAGATGATTTTTGTCACATGATTTACACATACAAAAATCTCTTAAACTTACTCATTACTTACCCTCAAGTAATTTCAAACCTGAATATTAGAATTTAATTAACTTAGGGGTGATTATAGATTAATAATTTTAATGGTTTTAAACAATTCAATGGTTACAGAAATTAAATTGCATAGTTTTATTCCTACAAATGGAACTCTTATAGCAGTTTACTAAGATTCTGATATAATTCCTATTAACACTATATCTATACAATTCTACTCAAATTACATAAGTAGAGTCAAAAGTTCATGAAATTAATTCTTTTCACCTAAAAATTAAGTTAATCACTCACTTAAAAAATATTAATTTTGTCATTATCAGGCTAACTAAAAAATGTCAAGATTAAATTAGGGAAGATTTCAATTTTTTGAACTATTCAAAAGGTTCATCAGCATCAAGTTTTAATTTTAAGTTAACATCAAGCTTCTACTCCTAGGTTCCCATTTTTTGTTTTTTAGACAAGAACCTATGTTATTCTTCTTTAAACTTCTTTTTCTTCTTTTTTTCTTTTTAAGGAGGATTATTATATCTAGCTAAGCTCTTTCTTTTTTTTTTTCTGATTTTGAATACTCACCATATCCTAGGTCAAATTTTTTATTACTAACTTTGTAGAAATTTAGAATTAAACTGATACAAACTTGGAATTATATTGTTTAAAGAGTAGTGACTAATTTTTATAGTGGTGATGTGTTAAATTTACAAAAATTCATTAACTACATTCAGAAGCTAAGAAAAATTGGTATAAATTAGATATTAATAGTGTTATAATTCAGGTACTAGTGAATTGTTACTCTAATTTATGCATTATAGAATCTCCTATCATTAAATTTTAAGTTCTTTAATATTAAAATTCATCTCTATTCTTATCTTTCTTTTCCCTATAATTTATGTAAACTCTAAGTTAAGTCATACTTTTAACATAAAGGGAAAGATAACATACTTACTCCATTCCTCCAAACTTATTCAAAATACTATGCATGCAGTTATAGTAAAACATGAAAATTGAATTTAACAGGGCGATAAAACTTGCAGGAGAGCTAAACACTTTAAAAACGACAACATAACAACATGGAATACCACTAAGGAAAACAGCACATACATTTGATATAAAAAGAATAGAGCGGTAAAGGATCAACAACAATCACAATAAAAAATGCGAGTTGTAGGTATAATCCAAACAAAACCTAGGTGTGTTGAAAAGCATAATAATAGACCTACTAAACAAATAAATCAAGAATCTCCCCCTATCTCTCTCCTTCTCATCACCTTCCTTCTCAGAATCCCCATCTTGTTATGGCTCGTATGGTGGGGCCACTATGAATTGCATTGGATTAGGCAAAGCATTCCATCCCAGTAAGTGAAACGAATCGATCTAAGCAGCATTGAATTTCTCTCTCCTTCTCATCCCCTTCCTTCTCAGAATCCCCATCTTGTTATGGCTCGTATGGTGGGGCCACTATGAATTGCATTGGATTAAGCAAAACATTCCATCCTAGTAAGTGAAACAAATCGATCTTAGCAGCATTGAATTGGACCAGGTAATAAAATTGGTGGTGATGTTGTGCCACAAAATGATGTAGTTTTTAATTAATCTGATGTGTCTCCCACTGCATCATGTGCGAGTCATGATCCAATGCATATAATTTCTTGTGTATCATCGTGGATGCAGCTGATACCTTAGGTTGTGCTAGGAAGTACACAGCTGAGAAGAATTGGGATAGGAAGAACTAAGGGGATTAGAACTAAAAAATTTATTAAAAGATGACTTACACCATACACATTAATTGATTTCTTTGTTATTGGCCTCAAAGGGTGTAGCTTCTCTTCTCATATATCATACTTAGCCATGGCTCTCACACATAAGGCAAATATTGTTTTTAGGTGCCTCAATCCTATTGTAAAACCTCCTTTAAGAGTATTACAAACTGAGGTATTGATGAGTCATCCAATATCAGTGAGCTTTTCTAGCTGAATATAGTAATTTAATACTATATTTTTGCTCATGACTTCACTCAAATTTGTTGTTGGCAAATACTTTACAGAAATGAAGTAATCTCATGCTTTGGACTCTACATTTGGAACAATAGTAGGGAATTTTACTCTCTTTTCTTCTCTCATCCTCCACTCCCCTAGCCCATCACTAAGTATTTCAATGATTTCAAACAAGGTTGTCTTTGTATAGAAGCCATAAATTCATAATAAAAATCCTTACAAAGTCGCTCTCTCACACTCACAGATGCTGAGACACTCAAGAAAATCAGAGTTGTGCAAGAGATTACTTCAAAAATGACGAGAGGGATAGACCCCCTCCTTCCTGAGGATTTTGCCTTTTCTAAACCAAGAAGATGCCATGCATGAAGAAACTATCATAACTCCCTAGAGTCATTTCATCGGCATCGAGGTTTCTATGCAAGAGTGTTGATCCCTCAATAAGAAGCAGTACTAAGGTTCAATAAATGGCACCCTGGGGCCTCTTGAAATGCCTCTAAAAGTTGGAAGAGGCATCCCAACTCTTAATGAAGTACCGCCCCAGCTCCCTTAAAAGTGGTGCCTGAACACCTGTTTAATGGTAGGAGGCGCTTATGCGCCCAATTTCTGGTGCCAATGCACCACTGCTTTGTAATGGGGAGGTGCCTATACCTAGCACCTAAGTGTCAGACTCTCTATCCTTATAGTGCATGGGTGGCAACTGGACACCCAAAAGCTGGAGCCTAAGCGCCACTCAAGGCCATGAGAGCTATGTCACTTGGTGGCTCCATTTGTATACGTTCTTGAGCCAGCTTCCTTCAACTTCGATCAACTAGTTGTTAAGACCTTTATAAAGCATTCATAAGTACTTGTATCCTGCAACTTACTCAAAAATACCTAAAAAAATATTAATAGGAAAAAATAATAGAGAATTTTTTAAGAAAAATTATACAACTTTTATCACATAAATCACACGCCTCATTACTCAACAAAGTCACTAACGACGATAAGCAGGGAGCAACCTGGGGAGCTCTACAGTAGCCGACTGACCATGGTAGATGGTGTGGGTAACAATAGAGGTTGGATGTTATCTTCGGGTCTTTAATCCAGAACAAAACTAAAATCCAATACTTTTTTTCTCCCCTCAAGTGAAGAAAATTGGTCTACTTATAAACTCTATGTGAGAAACATTTTTGTCTTTTGACGAATAACTTCTCCAACCATCTAATCGAACGACTCATTTTGATCTCCCTTAATCACAATAGGTTCGAACGACCCATATCAATCTCCCATAATCATAGAAGATTTTTTAATGATTTGAGGATCTTAATGACCTTTGAATTAAGGAAGCTTAAGCTCATTAGATTATCATCGTGACACTTGATTTGACTATAAATATGTCAAATTTGGAATTTGTTTGACCCTTCAATTAATGGTCTAAAGCATCAAAACGTAATTTAATGGCTTGTACTAGACTTAATTGGACTTAAATTGAATCAATTGTGGTATCATAGTGTCCATACCGAGTCTGTCAATTTGACTATAGACCTACTAAAATCAGAGCTCTAAATAAACTTTAATTTGAATCAAAATATTTCATGCAAAAAAAACTCTCGAGATTTGTTTCAAATGTTTTAAATTTCATGTCTAGATGACAAGTTAAAAATTAGATCGAATAAAGAATATAATGTGCAGTTGCCAAGAAAAAAAAATATTACCAAAATGAAATAAATGAAGAAATAAAGAAAAGCTGAAGTAAAATTGCATGTTTTCTTTTAGAGAACAGCTCAACTAGTAACATCTAGCCCATTGTCTTCCTTAGAAACCCTTCCACATAATAATAAATTACCATCTTACATAACTTCTGGCGGGTTAAGAAGAAATTCTCGCAAAGAGCAACCCTACCACATATCCCTGCTATTTCTCTTAAGAGATTGCTTCTGAACATACCACACAATTCTTATGTATTTACATGTCTAACATCTTTTTTTCATTTTTTCCATTCATAACACTTGAATCTTTTATATCACTATCACCACTTTTAAAAAGTGAAATACATATTTTTATAAATAAGTAGCATAAATGTAAAAATTAAAATTCAGGCATTAAATATGCAAATACATAGTGGCAAGTGTAAATCTTCCAAAGTTTTATATAAAAACGTATACTTCTCACCGAAATCAGAAACTCCAGAGAAGATAAAATTATGAAGACAGGAACCATAAGTTTCCTAACTATGAATGTGTTTAAGACAGAAAACACCATGCATTACCATAATCAATTAAAACAGAAGAATTTAGTCAACGTTACTATGCTTTTTACTCTCTTTTTTTTTTCTTTCTTTTAAGAAAAAGAAAGTGCAAACCAGCGATTAGAACTAGTGGCATATGCTCTTAAAAAAATTAATCTCATTTTCATCACAATCAAAGTCATCAATGATTTTAAGAAAAAATAAAAATGTACATCACTTTTAGCTAGTTCAATATTATTATTATTATTATTTCATGTATAGTGACATTCGTTCTCAGGTTTTTTAGAACTTTCAAATCTTTTTACCATCTAAACTATGTAGCACTCTCTCTCTCTCTCTCTTTATATATATATATATATATAT
>NW_018219233.1:0-1067 GCF_001263595.1 Phalaenopsis equestris | reverse complement strand
TCTCTCTCTCTCTCTCTCTCTATATATATATATATATATATATATATATATATATATAGATATAGATATATCTTAGGTGAGGATGAACTTTTCTGCTCCCAATATATGGAAGTTGGTAATGAAAATCTCCCTACATATAACTTTTTTATATTATCACTAATGTGGGAATGTAGACTCAATTTCCATTGTTAGTTGTTGTAGCTTTCACTTTATTCTAATATCCTATTTTGAGGTGTAAACGTGTAAATCAAGTCGAGCTCATATGGTTAGCTGGAGCGTGGCTCGGCAAACGAATAGTGGGATCAAGCTCTACTCATGAACACGAGCCAAAATTAAGCTTGTTGGAGAAGGCATCAATGGGATTGGAACATTCAGTAATTGAATTGAAGTTCTCTTAGAAGGCATCAACTTGACGGGGCCGCACATGGCATTGTTTGCAAGTGAAGGCATAGCTGGGTCTAACAGCATATGATAATGAAGAGGAGCTTATTGAAGAAGGCAACAACAAGAGTTTACTGAAGAAGAAATCATGGGGACTATAGCACGTGCTGAACAGGAGTTCATAAGATGAAATTTAAGTTTATGAGATTAGGGTATGCAAACCGAGTTTGAGGAACCTACAACATGTTGGTTATCAAAGCCAAACTTTAAACGCCAACAAAAATGGAGGAATTTTTTAGTACTTCACACCCTCTAAATTTTTTGGTTTAATTTATAAACAAATACATCACTTTTTTTTGAAAATAAAATTAACGGTTTTCCTAACCACCTAACCACAAAACGGTTTTCAAAACTTCCTAATCCACATGAAAAATGTGCAAAAATACATAAACAATTTCTAGAGACAACTAGATTAACACAACAATCTCCTCCTTAAGCTTGTTGTCCTTCACTGACGGTTCGCACACCAATTTTTTCTCTCATCTCCAAGAACTTCAATCTTGCAAGTGACTTTGTCAGAATATCAGCACGTTGATCTTCTATGCAAACATGTTGAATTTCAATCATTCTAAATTCAACACAATCTCTAACGTAGTGAAATCGGGTATCGATATGTTTGCTCCTCT
>NW_018219232.1:0-1234 GCF_001263595.1 Phalaenopsis equestris | reverse complement strand
TCTCGTTCGTCCACCTGATACACACGCAATCCAACGACTCTTGATCTTTGTTCACAAGTCCTATATCTCGTAAACCGTCCACACCAAAACCCTAATTTCTCCCTCAATACCCAACCAATTCACCTCGGGTTTCTTTTATAGATGCGTCTAAACTAGGCGAACACATCTATATAGTTAATCAAGTTCTAAATCAAGTCTATAAGCATTGATAATCAAAATAGGCTTGGTTTGAGGGAAGGATTCAATACCTTTGCCCAAGAGGTGTGGCCTCGATTTGGTGCTTCCAGAAGCTTGGGTTGAGTCCAGGAAACTCCAAGATGAAGCCTTGGGTTGTGGTGAATTGACTAAGTATGAAATCGATCGAGGCTGATTTGGGGTGTTAATCAAAGTCTGTGCTAGGGTGGTCTAGTGATAAGGCTTTCAGTGAGGAACTTCTTCGTTGGCTCTAAGGATGGTGTGGGTGAAGTTAATTTGGATTTGGTGGAGTTTGGAGAGGTGTCTTGTTTTGAGCTCAGATTAGGGTTGATAAATTGACTATGTTTAATAGAGGAGGGATCTTGTAAGGGGTTGGGTTGAGCTTAGGAAGGCTAGAGGAGGCTTTGGAATCAATTGGGAAGAGTCTCCCCAAGGTAACTGTGCATCTCCCCTTTGGTCGTGGAGGAGTGGGGTTTAAATAGAGGAGATTATGGTGGCTTCCATGGCTGACCAGAGGGTGGAGAGTGGTGCTTAGGTGGAGGGAAGAAGTGCTCAAGTGTCCAATTGGGTTGGGAAACATCAGGTGGGTTCAATTTTGAGTTTTGGTTAAGGTGGAATTCTTGGGTTTAGGTTTTTCGACAACCAAGGTGGTCAACCAGCCAGGGTCAGCCACCATCTGGTCCAGGGAAGTCAGATCTTGGGTTAGGTGCAGTAAATTTGAAGTTGACATGTGTAAAGGTGATTAATTGAAATGGAAGGGACTTTGGGCTATGTTGGGTCAACTTTGGGTCTAGCCCCATTAGATTGGGCTTGGATGGCTTCCCATGGCTTACAAAAGTCGGGCGAACCAGCTGAAATGGTGTGGAGAGGTCTCCATCCAAGGGATTTAGCTAAGCATGGGTTAGATGGGTTAGAGTGTGTCATTAGTGTCATTAGAGTGGTTAAAAACTTTTTTAAGGAGGCTTGAAAGTGGTTCCTCCTTTTTCCATTAATAGCTTGATGAGGTGGAAAAAGCTCATATAGCTCACCTATGGCTTGC
>NW_018219231.1:0-1606 GCF_001263595.1 Phalaenopsis equestris | reverse complement strand
TCTAGACCTCAACCAAAAGTGAGGTCAACAGTCACATACACATACACTATACTTCAATGACTTCAGATACTACACTCACATACACATACACTACACTTTGATGAGTTCAGATACTATACTCACATACACATACACTACACTTTGCTGAGTTTAGATACTACATTTCACGTATAGGTGCACAACACTTTGAAGAGTTCAGATGCTACTCTATTCACATATTCATTAAACGACAGGGTCTAAGACTGTCTGATTATAGGGGCGATTCATTGGTGGCCTCTAGTTGATGTTGATAGGTTGACCTCGATATATCAGCTGCCGGTGGGATCGAGATAAAAAATGGGGGTCTAGTCTGAGCCTATCCACAAATTAAAATTTAATATCCCATCTTGAGATTTTCATATGCTCATCATTTAACTTTTCTTTTACAACCTGCAAATATTTACCTAACCCATTTATATCATACAATTGCAATCTATCTTGAAGCTTTAGTAGAATTTAATCAGGTACACTTTATTTATTTAATTTTTTTACTTTATTTTCTGCATATTCCTTTTTATTTTGTACTGTACTGTATTTTGTTACATGTCTCATGCATTTCCTTACCACATCTTACAACATAGTCTCTTTGTCTGTTCTTTGTTGTACTGTATACATTTACCAATATTTATGCTTTAGTTACTACCTATCTAGTATGTTTGTGCAATCCCCTAGGATAGGCCGTTCGAGGCATGTTTTTTTTTATTCTCTCTTCTCTCTCTTCTCTTCTCAGAATGAGACGATGATGTGGTTGGTTGACGATTCATCTTCGGATAACGATCGAAACAACTACCAAAGACGAAAGGATGAGCTTATGCAGAACCTCAATATATTTAAATAACATAACTATAGGATGTTGAGGTCATTCGTCTCACACGACGTAAATCCTCACATTATATTTTAGGACTTTCTATGATTTTATATCGTATGATATAAATCCTAAACTTTTTAGGATTCCGAGGTCGTCATTTAGTACAACATAAATCCTCACATTTTTTCTGACTATTTGCATATGACGTGCAGATACAAGTCCCGAACATCTAAATAATTTGCAGGGCTAAAATATCACATAATCTCCCTTTCAAAGACGTAAAGCCAAACCGTAGATTAGTTTGAGATGTCATTGAATCTTCTTCAGTATCTTCGACATCTCCTACTTTTCATTCCTTTGGATTCCAGAAATAATTGTTCCTATTTGAACCTATCCCATCTGACTTTTCCTATAAACAATCATGGAAACTTGAACGTTGAATTCTTGAAGACGAAAACTCTGATCATTATCGAGAGTTTTCTTTGGTGATTTCGGTTGTCTAAGATGTAATTAACTTTTGGGGCATGCTCCTATAGGAAATTTAAGAACCCAGATTAATCTAAACCCTATCTAATCTGTGTATTAGATAGGAGAATTTCTCGGCTATAAGCGGCTATAAATTTTGCAGACCAAAATAGAGTCATAAACTTTTAAGTTTAGATAGTTAAGCCTACTAATAAGTGATATGTTCATCCTCCAAGATGATATATCATATATGGTATTATGCTCAGTTATTTAAACTATTAGATATATGAGGTC
>NW_018219230.1:0-396 GCF_001263595.1 Phalaenopsis equestris | reverse complement strand
TCAAACTCGAAGGAGATGAAGAAATGCAAAGTTCAAGACCTAGTGCAGGACCAACTTTACAATGCACAACGCCCAGGCGGAACCAATCCACCGACACACCTATTTGGGGTCCGACCCCACATTAAAATTTAAAGAGTCCTTAATGGCCTTCTAAACCCCTCTGTTCAAAGATGGTTGAACAGCTAATCCTGAAGTCCAAGGAGTTAAATATAATTTCCCAAGGTAGAAATAGGCAAAGTATGCTAACGGAAGAAGGGTAATTTGGTTCAAGAGGGACATGGACATATTACCGATGTGTGAAGATAATATTTCTTGATTTGTATGCAGAGAGAAGCGTTTCCCCAGCGGAGTCGCCAAAAGCTGTCGGTGTTATTTCGGGGATTGGTTTGTGAGGTT
>NW_018219229.1:93794-94970 GCF_001263595.1 Phalaenopsis equestris | reverse complement strand
CTTGTGTGTTTCAGGATAAGCAGCTTATCCTGAAATTCAGCCGGCGGGTCGAGACCCGCGGCCTGCATTTAGTGTAAAACGGGTACCGCGTTTTTGGATAAGCGGGCAAAACGTGCGATCCAAACTGTACCGTGGTGTTTTCAAAAACGCCCCCCGCACTTATAAGCTGCCCTGAACGAGCCCTAAAACTCGCGTAATATTATATAAATGAAGCAAAGCCCACATAAAACCAGATATTATAGCATCAAAACAAATAGTGAGACATTATTTTCAACTTCTATTTTTACAGGAAAGAATTACAGAGTACCATTCAGAGTACTGCTCGGGCAACGTGGCGGGGTGGGGCAAGGCTTATGGCGACCTAACGACGATATTTTCGCCGTGTGGGTTGTACTATTGATGGGCATTGGGCATGCAGTAAGATTGAAGACTGCCATAGCATTTGCCTCCACAAAGTTAGGTATTTGATCTGCTGTCTTCCCAAAAGAGTTAATTGTTCAGAATTATTGATTTAGCAAATTTCACTGAGATTAACTATCTGCCATTAATAATGCTTTCCTCATATAAGTTCATTTTAAATTAGTAACATTCAAGTGCTGTTACAGATGAGACAGATCATGATATGCCAACATTTCTATTGGCACATTTGAGCAGCAAAGCTGATAAAAAAATATGTATACAAATTTCAATAAATTTTAAGTATAAACTTTTTGTGTCAAAAGGATTTAGTTCCAAAATAATTATTAATTATCATTATTTGTTTAATTACAAATTTTTAGGCTTAATTATAAATAAAACCTTTAAAAATATCTGTAGAACTAATAAAAAAAAAAGATTAATTTACTTTTAGTTGATCATTTAAATAAATATAAATAATTGTTAATATTTTTGTCACAAAATAGAAAAATATATATACATTTTTTTTTAAGAGCAACACGTGACTCCCTACGTGTTAATTTAAACCGAGAGTACAAAAAGAGAGAGGGAAAGTGGATCCCAACTAAAAACAAAAAAATACAATAAAATCCTACAGGTACCTCTTTCTACATTACAACTCCACTCAAAAAAGTAAAGGAAAGCAAAGATGCAGCAAACCCAAAATACATACAACCCAAGAATATATACCACTCAATGCGAGTATGCCCAACATAGAATATATATATATATATATATATA
>NW_018219229.1:86171-93688 GCF_001263595.1 Phalaenopsis equestris | reverse complement strand
TATATATATAAGAGAAATGGAACTGATATTCAGTTAATTTAGCTCAGAATATATGTAAGATATTAAGTTTGAACAACAATCTTTATGTACAAACATAAACTTGCACGAATTTTAATATTACATTATATATCAAAGAACATAAGTATATGTGCCAAAACATTAAAAGTTGATTATAAAATTATTCAAACTATTAGATATAATTGAAAACTTACTTTGTTTGGGATCAAGTTTTTGACACCGTTGCCAGAGATTAAAATCTTCAAGTAGTGTGCCAACTTCATAAATTCTACATATAAAAAATATCGGGATCATAATTCAATGTTTCTAAACACTTTAGAAGGTTTCTTTATGAAGGGATATGCCTCTTGAATCAAATGACACATCTTTTAAATTTAAAAGAGTTGACTTTTGGAGGAAATTTTGAATTCTTTTCCAAAGGAGGCAGCCCAAAATAAAAGAAGAAGACTTGAAGTGGCTAAGGGGGGAATGAAAAGAAGAGGTTTTTGGGTATGGCGTGAGAGTTAGAGAGAGAGAAGAGGAGATTTTCCTCTAGGTTTGTAAGAGGAGAGGGAAGGTGAGAGATTTCTTCTTCATTACATTTCTAAAAGAGAATTGAGAGTGATTGTAAAGAGAGAAATGCTTGGAAAGAACTTTAGGGATTTGCTTGGGAAGGATTATGGGATAAGTTATATTTTTATTTATTTTGTTTTGTAAACTTGTTTTTACATATGAAATTCATGTTTTATCATATCATTCTCATGAATTCTGATTAGTCTTCTTTATCCTTCTCCCTAATTTAAAGATGTGATTTTGTGAAGAATAGATTTTGTTTTCTACTATTTTAAATGATAATAATTTGTGATGATTTGAACTCCGATCTTCATTTACTTTTTGATCTGGTCAATTGAAATGTTAAACTTGTTGAGAGACATATGTTCTTAACTGAGATTTTAAGGTGACAGATTAAAAACCTCAATTTGGTTAAGTTGATTGAAAACTAATGCGAGGTTGTTAGCCCTTAGGGGAGGGGGTAGTGTGAGCTCTAGAGTGGAAGCCGGTATCCTCTCAGCCTAACCACAAAATTAGGGACCACACTCTGGATTAGTCAATGTTCTTTATAACACTCGAAAGAGGGTAAAGAATAAGATTGCTCCTATTTGGCACAAAATAGTTTTTATATTTATTTTCAAATGATTTCAATTTCTTTGCAAACCATATACTCATTGTAAAGGAAAAGAATGTTTTGTTAAATTTTAACTTTCTGTCACAACAAAAACTTTATTTAATTTTCATAATTTTACTTTTGAAAGTTTAGTATTTAGTTTAGTTTAATTTATGTAATCTTACATCTGCATTTTAATTAGCATTCACCTGAGTAATCAATTTTTAAATTTTGTACTTTACTTTTATTTTTTATTTTTATTATAAAATAATTTTCATAACTTACTTTAGGATTTTCAAACTTCCCTGTGGGATCGACATCTAGGAGTCCATTAGAGCCCTTTATTACTTGAACGATACGTATATTTTTGTTGATATTTAAGAGAGATTTGGTTGTTTAAAAAGAGTTTTAAAGGATAAATTATATTTATAAAAAGTGTTTTGTTAGGATTATATTGTATATTTATTATAAATCTGTTTGCATCAAGTTTTTGGCCTCGTTAAGTGGTGCGGCTTCATAAATATTTGCATATACAAATCTCCATGTCATCAGTTTGACCTGGTGTTTTAGGTTGATTTGGGTTAAACCAAGTTAAGTCAGCTTGACAAGGTGTTTTAGGTTTATTTGGGTTAACAAAAGTTAGTTTAAGTTGACTCAGAGGTTTAAGTTGATTTGGGTTAACCTGATTTAGGTTGGGTTGACCCGGTGTTATAAGTTGATTTGGGTTAACCCGGGCTAGGTTGGATTGACCTAATGATTTAAGTTAATTTGGGTTACCCCGAGTTAGGTCAGGTTGACCTGGTGATTTAAGTTGATTTGGGATAATCATAGTTAGTTTGGGTTGACTCAGTATTTAAAGTTGATTTAGGTTAACTTGTGTTAGGTTTAGTTGACTGATACACCTAAAATATATAGTATTTTTATACACATTTTTATACTTATTTTTAAAATATTACGCTTTAATGAAAGATATTTGTGTGTTATTCTTTCAGGTACAATCAAATGGATGAAAAATGCTAAAAGGAGTGAAAAAGGGATGAATTTGGAACAAAAATGAACTGGGGCGCCTAAGTGCCTAGGTCTGACACCTAAGTACTAGAGGTTTTGTGCCTAAGTGCCAGGTATCCCGCGCTTAAGCTCCAAAAGTAGTTATTTAATGATTCATTGAATTTAGAAAATTTTTTGAAGAGGTGTTTGAAGCAACCCTTCGTAAAAGCATGGGAAACATCCCATGGACACAAAAATTCATTCAATTGGCTTTTGAGGAGGCAACTTCTAGAAGATCGTTGAATGGAGACACGTTTTGAAGGGACACTAAGGCACCTTTTAATTTTTATTAAAAGAAGACTTGGATCATCAAGACAAGAGGCCAGCCACCCATAAAATTTTCAGCCATCATTCATCAAAGTACGTTGTTGCTGCTGTCAGTCACTTTCTT
Source organism: Phalaenopsis equestris (assembly GCF_001263595.1). NCBI lineage: Eukaryota > Viridiplantae > Streptophyta > Magnoliopsida > Asparagales > Orchidaceae > Phalaenopsis > Phalaenopsis equestris. Next base: position 91,088 of record NW_018219229.1, on the reverse strand, counting down.
TTTATTTTATTTTGAGTGTTTAGTTTGTTATATGAGTGAAGGAAGAGAATTCAAAGGAACTTCAAGACATTTGGTAGAGAGGATTTGAGACAAGTGTTTATCTTTGTGACTACACTTAGTTTTAATTTAGATTTCTTTTTTGTGTGCATGATTTCTACTTTTAAACCCATGTGTGGTGTATTTTCTCCATGGATTCTGAGTAGCATTTTTTATATTTTTCCTTAAAATAATAAGTGATTATGTATTGAAAGGAAGTTATGTGAAGAATTGGGCTTCAACGTTGGAGGAAATTATGATGATTTGAAATCTTGGACTTAATTTACTTCTTGATTTGGCCTCTTGATTTGGCTAATTAAGATAATAAAATCTATTGTGAGAACATGTAAGATTTGAGATGGTATTTTCTAAGTCAACAAATGGTTTAGAATCACATATTGATTTCATGTATGAGAATGTAGTTCGTGGGGTTGATGCAAATAAATAAGGAAATAAACTTTTCAAGGGTGTATAATTAGAGGACTTTAGAGTAACAGACTAAAGCCCCCAATTTGATTTATAATTTTAGATTTTGATACGAGATGTTACTCCTAAGTGGAGGGAGAAGAAGGAACTCTAGAGTGAGAGCTAGTATCTCGGTCTTCAAGACTATTCAAATAATAGATTAGCCAATGTTCTTTATAGTATCTCTAGTAAAGGTAAAAAATATTATTGTTCCTATTTAGCACAACACATTTAGAATACTTTCACAACAGAATTTCTCTACTTTTTTACTGATTCATGATAAGGAAAAAGATATTTTACTTATACTGCCTTCATCTTGCAAGTACTTAGTTAAGTTAATTAGTTGCTTACTTTATTTTCATAAACCAAAAATTACAAAAAGAATCGAATTTGCATTCATATTTTAGCATCTTAAGTTTAAGTAAGAATATTTTGCTAAGTAGATTTTTTTCATCTAAAATTTCTAAACTTTCTAGTTTTCTAAAGTGCATATTGCTAATCTGCCTATGGGTTCGATAATCGGGGCTTAATAAAAAATTTGTATATTACTTGATAATGATACGTATACTTGTGCAGTATTCCATATTTAAATACTATAAAACTTATTTTGATTTTGCTATGGATCAAGTTTTTTACTTTGTTTTAAATTAAGAATAACTGTTAAGGAAATTAAACATGTAATCGCATACATCACATTTTACATCTATATAGAAAGTCGGGATCATTGACCAGGTGTTTTAACCTGATTTGGGTTAATCAGACTTAGGTCGGGTTGACCTGGATTTTAAAGGTTATACGGGTTAACCCACGTTACGTCGTGTTGACCCACTGTTTTAAGTTGATTTTGGTTAACCTCAATTAGGTCAGGTTGACCTTGTGTTATAAATTGATTTTGGTTAAACTGAGTTACGTCTAATTGACCTGGTGATTCAAGTTGATTTGAGCTAACCCGGGTTAGATCTAGTTGACTCAGCAATTTAAGTTAATTTAAGCTAATTCAAGTTAGGTTAGGTTGACCCAGAGATGTTTAAATTAGGCTAGTTCCAAGTTAGGTTAGAACTAGGGTTGTTTAAATTAGGCTAGGTCTGAGTTAGGTTAGACCAAGAGTTATTTAAATTGAGATAGTCTAAGTTAGGTTAGATCTAAGATTGTTTAAATTGGACTAATTTTAACTTAAGTTAGAGGATGGGTTATTAAAATTGGGCTAGATCTAAGTTAAGTTAGACCTAGGGTTGTTTAAATTGGGCTAGCTCTAAGTTAGGTTAGATCTGTGATAGTTTATGTTATTCTAGAAAGGTTTAATTTGTGCTAGATCTAAGTTGGGTTGGACCTAGGGTGGTGAAATTAGATTGACTTGATTAAGGTTAGTTCTGATTGGGGGTCAGACCTAAATTGACTTCAATTGGGTTGGACCCAATCTAAGCCTACTTGGGTTAGGTCTAGCTTGGGTTTAGACCTATGCCAAGTATAACTGAGTCAAGTTTGATTTGGGTTAAGCCTAGGTTATTAAAGGTGGTTTCACGATTAAAGGAGAAATCATTATGCCAATCCCTAAAGGCCCTCATTAGCTAAGCCCCTAAGGTTCACTTAGTGTTTAAAATCAAGCTTAGGGGACAATTTGTGCTAAGGTATCGAATTTCAATTTTACAATTTTACCCCTAGATCACATATTTCATTTTTAGCTTTTTAGGTGTGAAAACTATCATTTTATTGTTTAGGACTACTTCCCTAAATTTTCTTGGTAATTTGCATTTTTTTTATTTTATTTCAATTTTACAATTATTTTTCAAAATAATTATAGTTTTGGTTAAAAATTGGTCATTTCAATGTTAGGGGGGTCTTCTGACCATAGAAAAATTATGAGATGTTCCCAAACATAGAGGGAAATATCCCTCAAAATTTCATATTTTTATTTCTTATAATTAATTTTTAATAATTAAAATACTATGTGGAATATTTAATTAATTAAAAGTTAATTAAAAATTAAATATTTTCATCCTTATTTTTGTTATCTTCTCTTTTGTTCTTTGAGTTCAGAGCTATTTTTAATTTTTTTGTGATTTTTCTGCATTAAGTTATGTACTGTAAAAGTTTTTAAAAACTTTTTGGATTCAATTAATTCAAAAAATACTGAATTTCTTATTTAAACCTGTCAGTTTCGTGTCATCCTCGGCATCGTCAAAATTTCACGCGTCTTTCGCTGACTAGTTGCGCTTTCCATGTGCCTGTCGCACTGTCTCGCAGTCTGCTTCTCTTCACCCGTGCGATCACGTCATCTGACTCCATTGCTATCATTCATTTCTATTACATAGAAAAGGATGACATTAGTTCAATTTCCCCACGGGCTAGGGATCCGAGAATAGTCCATGTTCAAACCCCAAAATCTCACTCCATTCTCATCCAAATTGCTTGGGGTTTGTTCCTACACCTTTATCTAATCGAGATAAACATATCTATATAGATAAATAAATATGCATTATACATTTCTTTATTAAAGGTCCAAATTGAGGCTCAATTTAGGGATTTTTTATCCATACCTTGTCCCAAGTGGTGTGGCCTCGATTGGGCTTGATAGAGAAGATCTCCTTGATGCTACATACCTTCTCCTTGATTAAATTCAACCTGAAATTGGCTCTAGCTATAACCTAGGCCGAAATGTGGCTCAGTTTGATGTTAGGATGAGTTGGAGGGATCAGAAAGGCTTGATTTTGATTGGGGTAGTGAGTTTAAGTCTTTATGAAGCTTGTGGAAGGATTGGATTGGAGTTTTGGTGGAGTTGATGTCAGGACTAAAAAATGCTTTGGATTTCAGTGACAAATTTAGGGTTTTGTGGTGGCTTAGGAGGCTTAAGAATGGTGGGTATGATTTGCTTTGGTTAGTGGTTAGTGAAAGTGCTTTCCTGTTGGGAGCAAGAGGACTAACTAGCTGTGTGAGGAGTTCATTGGTGTGTTCAAGGGCTCTGATCCTGATTATTTATAATCATAGAAGGCCGGGGGAAAGCGTGGTTGTGTATGGGAATCCCTGGTTGCTCCTCAGAGCACGTGAAAAGAGTTTAAAAGCTTTTGGCAAAGGGATATAAGCTTTTCTGTCATATCTCATCTTGAGCTTTGTGGCACCAATGAAGGTGAGAGTGGCATGGAGGAGGGCTTGACTTGATTGACAAGGTTTTTGGTGGGATGCTTTAGATCAGGGTTGGTCTGGTTTGACCCATTTTATCCTAGTCTGGCTCCTCAAAGTTTGATATTAACTTGAGTACCATATGTTCACCTTTCATTGTAGGTGATGCAACTTTGTCTTTTACTACTTTGATTTAGCTTGGATTAGCTTTTGTGTCACGAACATGTCTTGGTGTGTTTTCTTGGTGTGTCATGATTGTGTCATAAATAACTCATGAAGGTTTAATGATCCCGACTGTCTATATGCAACAGTATAATAATGGCTTTAATGATCTTTTTCACTTATATTTTCTTATTTTGCAACAGAACCAAAAACTTGATTCCGAAGAAAAATAAGAATTTAACTTTTTATTTTATATATATTTATATTGGGATACTATGCAAGTATACGTATCGTTATCAAGTAATATAGGACTTTTTGATTAAGACCTGAATATCGAACCCACAGGGAAGATTATGTAATATGCACTTCTTAGAAATATTTTAAAAAGATAATTATTTAAACTGAAAACAATTTTTGCAGGAATTTAAAATTAAAATATTTTGGTATTTTTGATATTTTAACGAAATAGTAACAACTTAAGAAGATAACTAAAGTTTTTGTAGAAGAAAAGTACTTAATATGAAAAAAATCTTACTTCTTATCTTGAATCAATAATAAGTATAGGTATTATGTTGTGGAAGTATGCAAATTGTGTTGTGCTAAATAGGAACAATAATATTCTTTACCCTTACTAGAGATGCTATAAAGAACATTGGCTAATTTAAAGTTTGAATAGTTCTGAAGACCGGCTAGGCAGGGAAGATACTAGCACTCACTTAAGAGTTCCCTCGGTTCCCTCCACCTGGGGGCTAACATTTTTGTATCAGAACCTAAAACAATAATCCAAGTTCTGGCTTTAACATGTTACTTTAAAGTCCTCTAACTCTACACCCATCAATGAATATTTCCCTATTTATTTGCACTCAATCAGATGAACTACATTCTCATTCATACAACCTTTTGTGATTATTTCCAATTGTTAACTGAGATAATACCAGCTTGGTTCTTACATGTTCTCACAACAAATTTTAGATTGGCCAAATCAAGAAGTAAATGAAGTGCAAGGATTTAAATCATCACAAATCAATACTCTCTATAACTTCCATCCAAATCTTAATTACTTATCATTTTAAGAAGAAAGATAAAGAAAACTACTCAGAATTCATGGAGAAAATAAAACCACAATTTAGTTTAAAA
>NW_018219229.1:85245-86082 GCF_001263595.1 Phalaenopsis equestris | reverse complement strand
CCTCTTCTCTTTTACAATCACTCAAAAGAAAATAACAAAAAGGATAAAGTAAATAAAAAGTGGTTCCTAAAAATCTCTCTGAACTAACTCCCCCGAAAAGAACTTTTAAAACTTGCCAATATTTTGAGTACTCTTTTCTAAGTTCTCTCTTATTTTCTTTATAGTTTTCCAAGTGGTGCCTTAGGATCTCTTCAAAATGTGTCTTGATTCGATGTATTTGCCCAAAAGATGCATTCTTTCATGATAAATTTCGTCCATGGTGGTTACAACCACCTATTAAGTCAATGGGAGCCTCAAAAACCTCTTCAAAATTCTTGAAAATCAATTTTACTCGTCTAGCAACTGTCACTGGTACTTAAGTGCGGGGTATCGGTGCTTAAGCGCGGCCTTCCCTTTTTAACCGTTGCTTAGGCGCCAAAACTCTTTTGCACAATTTTTCACCTTTTTGCTCTAAATTTGATCCTTTTTCACTCGTTTAAGCATTTTTTCCATTTTTTCTTGTATCTGCAAGAAAAACACAAAATATCTTCCATTATTGTGCAATATCTCAAAAAATGGGTATAAAAATGTGTTTAAAAACACTATATATTTTAGGTGTATCAAAATCCCCCAAACTTAAAATATTACTTGTCCTCAAGTGAGACTTCAATCTTTAAAAACCAAATATGTATGATTTATATGAGTTTCTGTAGGAGTTACTAAAATTTAGATTTAAAAATATAGTAGTCTAATTTAGAAAAAAATAATTAGTAAATGAGACCAACTTAAAGTTTGAAAATTTTTAATGTTAAGAACTATAAAAATATTAGTTCCTATCTAATTCAGAAATATTGTAAG
>NW_018219229.1:82160-85153 GCF_001263595.1 Phalaenopsis equestris | reverse complement strand
ATTTTGAATTCCACTTCTCCTTTCCTAAAGTAAAGTCTTGATATAAAAATTTTACTTATAGATATAATAATAGTTTTGAAAATCATTTTAATAAAAGAAATTTAAGTATTAAAATAAAAGTCTAAAATATATAAATTTCTCAAAAATAAAATTTTTTGTACTAAAGATAGTCACTTATGTTAATCATTTTCTATACTAAAAAGTTTTAACTTAAAGTTTTTCTTCATTACTTAAAATTTTAACTAAATTTTCTTACTCATTTCTAAAGTCAAATTTTACTTCCCTAATATAACTTCATATACATAATCAGTTTTTCTTTTAAAATCAAATTCACTTGTAGTGCATTTGAGAACAAATAAAATTTCTGTTTTGAAAATGTTTTTCATCCCCCCCCCCCTCCCCCAGTTTCATCCCCCCAACTTAAATTTTTAACATATTAAACACTTTAGCATCAAATAATTATATATGCAGGAAATGAAGATTGAGATAACATGCTAACATTTTAATTTTTTGATCAAATTTTATATATTTTATGTTAGTTTAACATGTTGAGATTCAATAGACTTATAAATAGTGGGTATAATCTTAAAAGCAAGCATACACACTACTGACATCACAATCCTAACATAAAGACAAACTTGCAAACAAGATAAAAGAAAAATAAAGGGTAGCAGTTTCTGAATTTCAACTCTAAGATCTAAGCTAGCAAGATTTTCTAATTTATAACAGAGATGAAATTAAGTTAAGTTCTAAACTAACTAATCTACAATACTAAACACAAAACAACAGTTACTACCCTAAAATTTAAAAATAAAATACTAATTACAATAAACATAATAATAATAATAAAACATAAAAGTCAAAAACCCACCATTGTCTAAAACACTACATAGTTCAAAGAAACACAGTTGCAAATGTAGCAAGCCCAGACCACATAGTTCATATCATATTAAAATCATAAAATAAATCTCTCAGCTCTACTCTTCATCCTCAAATCACCGCTATACCACTTTTCTGTAGGCTCATAATCAGGATATCGAGGATATGGAAGAAATTGCACTCTTGGGTCACCTCTAATCAGGCTCTCCAAAGATGTGTGGAATTCTCTTCATAATCACTCTTCCTTATATTATAATTATTAGTATGATCTACAAAAAACTCTAAATTTTGTACCTTATCAGCGATAAAATTGATATTATCCATCATCTTTTGCAATAACTTATCCCGGGTATCAGTAGACTCACCTCGAGATGTAGAAGCACGTGAAGTAAATGGTATAGATGAAGAAGCAACAAAGGTAGATGCAGCAGATGTTTTCATTCCATAGCTCCTAGAATATCCTCCTCTACAGCAAAAAATTGATTGCTCAGAATAAGTCTTCACATTCACTTTACTATGGGCTTTAGAGGTAACAGAACTTCCTCCCAACTATCATATTTAACCCTAGTCTAATCGCACAAAGAAAAGATCAAGGAAACAAATCCGAGACCCGCAGTTGTAACAGCTATAGCAGAACTGATGATAGTCCGTTACATCAAAGCTCCAATGTTGATGAGCTTTCCCTCTTGAATACAATAGTTCAACATTGCTCTTTCTCTGGTCACTTCACTGAGATGATTGGTCGGAAGCAGAAGAGCAGAAATGAAATAGTGTTAGACCTTTGAAGGTGCACATAAGTTTAAAGTTGGGAAATTTACTCTCCTCTCATTGGTAATCTTTGAAAGTCCTCTCCCAATAGTCAAGTATGAAAAAATCTCATCTAACTCCGCTTCAGTAGGACTATAATTTGCATTAAAACATAAAGTATCTGGTGGTGAATGGTAAAACAAGTTGATTACCTCTAGTTAAAAAGGTACCAAATTTCCTCGAAGCATAACTCAATTATCATTAGCTTCAGGGAGATTTGCATAAAACTCCCTCACAAAAAAAATCACTGCAGCAGCAGAGAAACAACGGAACTGTTCCCACTGTCGATGAACAATTAAATCTTCCACTTCTCCACCCAAATTTTTAAAACATCGCTCCTGAATCAATTTTTGTGATTGTAGAGCATCACTTTATTAATCTTGAGTCTTCGAACTAACAAATTTGCTCAAATCAAACTGACTTTTTTCTTTACTCCTCTTCATTCTTGGTGCCATTCTACAAATTTTATAAATTCCAGAAAAAACATCAAAAATCAAGTCTAAATCACTAAACTAAACTTCCTAAAGCACAAACTAAACATCCAAGCAATTTCCATAATTTTTTTCTCATTTTTCACCATGAATAGTGAATTTTCAAATTTCTCCAAATGTGCTCAACATATATGGTCAAAATCCAAAATTTTTGCATAACAGTCAAGCTCTTACCTCAAGGAATCCAAATCTAGCATTTTTTTCTTGATTCCACCAAGAAATCTCCACTTAATGGTGTGCCACAGTCCTTAAAAATCAGGATTTTTAAAGGTTGAAGACGATGGGAGGCGTTAAAAATGGTTTATTAAGACCAAAATTTCACTTTTAACTGTTCGCAAACTGGTTTTTATGAACATGCACTTAAGCGTGGGTAAATGGCTCTTAGGCACCTGCCTCTCAGGTTAGCTAACGCTTAAGCATGATATGTTGCTCTTAAGCGCCAGTGCATACACTTAGCCAAATTTTAGTCCTAATTGAACTTGTGGTGTTTTAAAAGAGATTAATTATGTTGATTTTTCTAATCCTCTTTTAACAAGTGGATTTCAACTTAAGTTCACCACTAAGTCCTTAAGACCTAAGTAAATGTATTAAGTGTGGGTATTTATTTTGAAAAGATTTATTAAATGATCATTATCAAGGTCACTTTGATTATCAAATAAGGGTATGAAATCATTAATTTCCAAAGTTATACCCTTAAATTTAATAATCATGTCATGCTAATAAAGTTTCCAAAATTTTGATAATTATGGGAATTATCTTATGATTTAGCAAAATGAAGTGGGTTTCTACCAATTAAGCCCATTTTTGATTGCAAAT
>NW_018219229.1:65355-78238 GCF_001263595.1 Phalaenopsis equestris | reverse complement strand
TAGGGATTCTTCTTAAATTCTCTTATAATGATCTTACCTACTAAATGCTAGAGGTTAAGATCAATATGTGGAATTTCAAGTTGAATAAAAAGAAGAGTTTTGAATTTCTAATAGTGGGGTGCCTCTTCTAGTTTTCTAAGACTAGTCAATAGGAAAGTCCTATGGCTAGACCTAGGCTACTAAAGAAGTTTTCTAGACCTCAACCAAAAGTGAGGTCAACAAATATGTTGTGAAACATATGATTTAGGAAATGGAGTATGAGTTCTACAATAGAGTGAGGATCACATTCAATTTCATGGAGGAGAAATTCGTTCATGGAATTAAGTGCAAATAAATAACAAAATATTCTTTGTTGGGTGTAGAATTAGAGAATCTTTAGGGTGAAAGACTAAAATCCTCAATTTGGTCTTAGTGTTTAAAAACTAAAGCGAGAGTTAGCTTTCAGGTGAAGGAAAGTGGGAGCTCTAAAGTGGGAGCCGATATCCTACTAGCATAGCCACAGATTTAGGGACTAAACTTAAAATTAGCAAATGATTTTCTATGCATTGTATCAGGCTAGAGAAGTATAATTGCTCTTATTTGACACAATACATATTATAAATATTTATCGCATCTCATTTCACCAGAACCACATTGTAGTAAGAATGATGCTTTTTGACATAATAAATCTTCATTAAATAAACATAGTTAGTAAATTAGTATTTACTTTTTAAACTTTGCATTTTTGTTTTGATAATAATTACGTACTTTAATTTTGATAACATTTCAACATTTGAAATTTGTGATCGTGATTCGTTTGATTTTTTGTAAATTTCCTAGTAAAACTTATCATTGCTAGTTTACACCTTCCCTATGGGTTCGATGTTTGAGACTTAAATAGAAAGTCCTTTATTACTTGATAACAATACGTATACTTGCGTAGAATCTCATTATTAATTGCCTATAATTATATATATTTTACACAACTTACTTTTCAAACAAGGATCAAGTTTTTGGTGCTGTAGTACTGTCAACTTCATAATTTTTTACTTATAAAAAAACCAGGATCAAGTTTTTGGCTCCATTGTGTGGGGAAGGTGGCAGTTAAATTTAGGTAAATTAAATAGTTTTGATTAATTAGGAAAGTTAGAGATAATATATATACTATAAAAATATATAAAATTTTAAAAAATATGCAAAAAATCAAAAATCCAAAAAGAAATTTATTTAAGAGTGGTTTTTTAAAAAAGAATTTTACTTTGCTTACTGTATTTGTTTATGCAAAATATTGGATCTGAAGGCTTAATACCTTACAATTTAGAGTTACAATGTACTATTAGAAAAATTCAAAAACAATAAAGGGAAATTAAAAATTTAAAAGAAATGGAAAATAACTTAGAAAATTCAATAAATGAGAATCGTTAAAGACCTTTAAAAGATTATGCGAATTCGATAACAGATGAACTTCAATTGACTATTCAAAATCATAATGTTGCTGCTAGTTCATTCGAGTTTAACCCTGCTATTATCCAAATGGTACAAAATATTCAGTTTGGAGGAACACCAACTGAAGATACTTACTTACATCTTACTGGAGGAAGACCTGAAGATTTCAAAGATCTATTAGAACTTACGGAGAACTATTACGAAAATTCTTGGCTAAATATTTTCCATCCTCGAAAACCGCTAAGATTATTTATAAAATCTATTAGAAGCTCTTTATTTATAAGCTTAGTGGTTTTCAAAAGAAGATGAAATAAAGAGCAAATTAAAGCTATTCAATTACGAAGTGGAAAAGAAGATGAAACAAAGATCTAAAGAGAAACTAAAGTTGATGAAGAGAAGGAAGATATGGAAAATGATCAACATGAAAATGAAGAAACACATGTTTCTTTAGAAAAGCCATAACCTCCGTTTCCTCAAAGACTGAAGCAGAAAAATAATGATAAACAATTTACAAAATTTTTGGAAATCCTTAAGAAACTAATGATAAATTTTCCTTTTGTTCAAGCTTTGGAACAAATGCAAAGTTATGTGAAATTTATGAAGGATGTACTAAATAAAAAAAGGAAGTTTATAGATCATGAGACCGTTTCACTCAGTGAAGAGTGTAGTGCTATTATTCAGAAAAAAAGCTACCTGAAAAATTAAAAGATCCTGGTAGTTTTATTATGCCTTATGCAATTAGTGAAATGTTTATGTGATTTAGGAGCGAGTATCAGTCTTATGCCCTTATCAATCTTTAAATGTTTATATTTGGGAGAAATCTCCCTTACTGCTATAACTCTTCAGTTAGCTGACCGATTAATAACTTATCTAAATGGAGTTGTAGAGGATGTACTAGTCAAAGTGGATAAATTTATTTTCCCTGGGATATGGAGGAAGATAAAGAGATTCCTATTATTTTAGGGAGACCATTTCCTGCAATAGGAATAAATGTAATAGATGTGCAAAAATGAGAATTAAGAATGAGAGTTAATTATCAAGAAGTAAAATTTAATCTAGTAAAAGCTATGAAATATCTTGCAATCAAAAAAGATAATGAATGCTTCAATTATCTAAGTAATGAAAAATTTAAGAAAGAATTCGAAGATAAATTTAAGTAAGGAGAAATCTTTGAGAATGAAGATGAAATTAAAGAAGAAAATTTGGATTATATTCAAGGCAAATTTGAAACGTTATACTTGTTGGAAATCGATAGTAAAAATCTTATTCCTTCAAGTATTAAACCACCTGAACTTGAATTAAGGATATTAACTATCCATTTAAAGTATGTATTTTTAGGAGGGTCATCTACATTGCCTGTTATTATATCTTCTGAATTAACTAAAATTCAAGAACAAAAGCTGATAGAAATGTTGAACAAGTATAAAAAGGCTTTTAGATGGACTTTAGCAGATATTAAAGGAATTAGTCCTTCAATTTGTATGCACAAAATTTTATTAGATGAAAAATATGAACCTAAAGCTGATCCTTAAACTAGATTAAACCCAATAATGAAATAAGTTGTTAAAAATGAGATTTTAAAATGGTTAGATGCTGGAATTATATATCCTATTTCAGATAGTGCTTCGGTAAGTCTAATTCACTGTGTTCCAAAGAAAGGAGGAGTGGCTGTTGAAGAAAATAAGAAAAATGAATTAATACTAATAATATAAGTTACTGGTTGGCAAATTTGTATTGACTATATAAAGTTAAATATTGTCACCCGAAAAGATCACTTTCCTTTACCCTTTCTAGACCAAATGTTCGATAGATTGGCTAGGAATAAATATTATTGCTTTTTAAAAGGATAAACTAATTATCATTAAATTCCAATTGTTCCAGAGGAACAAGAGAAAATAACATTTACAAGCCCATATGAAACATTTGCTTTTCGTAGAAAGCCTTTTGGTAAATGCAATGCACCTGCAACATTTTAAAGATGCATGATGTTAATTTTTAGCAATTTTATAAAACTAGTTTATGGATGATTTTTCTATATTTGGGACTTTGTTTGAGTTATGTCTTAATAATTTAGAAAAAGTTCTCGAAGTATGTGAAAAAGTCAACCTAGTATTAAATTGAGAAAAATGTCAATTTATAGTTGGAGGAGGAATTACCAACCACCTACTATGAACCTAAAGCTGAAAAAGGCATGGAGGTAGATTTTACAAAAATCCAAGTTATAGAAAAATTACCAACCACCTACTAATGCTAAAGGGGTGAGAAGTTTTCGAGGACATACTAGTTCTTACAGGCGCTACATAAAATTTTTTCAAAAATAACTAAGCCGCTATGCCAACTTTTAGAGAAAGATAAGAAATTTGATTTTGATGAGGAATGCATAAAAGCATTTGAATTATTAAAAAAAATTAATCACTGCACTTATAATAGTACTACCTGACTGGGAATAACCATTTGAAATAATGTGTGATGCTAGTGATTATACTATTGGGGCTGTATTAGGACAAATGCACGATAAAGTTTTTAAAGCTATATATTATGCTTGTAAGACTCTAAATGATGCTCAAATTAATTATACTACTACTGAAAGAGAGTTATTAGCTATTGTTTATGCCTTTGATAAATTTAGACCTTATGTAATTGGAACTAAATGTATAGTGCATACAGATCAATCTGCTATTAAATACTTAATACAAAATAAGGATGCTAAATCAAGATTAATTTTGCAAGAGTTTAATTTTACCGAGTTTAATTTTACCGTGATTGATAGAAATGGAAATTATAATCAAATAGCTGATCATTTGTCAAGAATAGAAATAAAAAATATTAGCTTATTTTGCAAATAAAATTTTAGAAAATTTCCCTGATGAATAGTTATATAATATTAATGAAATAGATGTATCGTGCTATGCTAAAATAGTGAATTATATTATAAGTGATATTTTACCACCTGATATGAAAAATCCACAATTAACAAAATTTATATATGATTCGAAAGTCTATTTTTGGGATGGCCCATATTTATATAAACAATGTAAAGATCTAATTATTAGAAGATGTGTGCCTTATGAAGAAACTTAACAGATAATTTACAGATGTCGTGATTCTGAATTTGGAGGGCATTTTGGAATAAATAGAACTGCATATAAGATTTTTCAGGCTAGAATTTATTCGCCTACTATTTTTAAAGATGTTAATGAATATATTAAAGATGTTAATGAATATATTAAAATGTGCGATGAATGTCAATGAGTAGGAAATATTTCTAGAAGAAATGAAATGACTCCAAATTACACATTGAAAGTTGAAATTTTTGATGTGTAGGGATTAGATTTTATGGGACCATTTATGCATTCATTTGAAAACTTATATATATTAATTGCTATTGATTATATGTCTAAATGAATAGAAGCTATTGTTGTACTCAGATGTGATGCTCTGAGTGTTTTTAAATTTTTAATAAAAAATATTTTTACAAGAGATGAAATGCCGAGACTAATTATTACTGGTGGAGGATCTCATTTTAAGAATAAGAGAGTCAAAAAATTAATTATGAAATGTGACATTATGCATAGATTCTCTACTGCTTATCATCCTCAAACTAGCTGTCCAGCAAAGATATCAATGTGAAATTAACGTATTTTAGAAAAAAGTTATAAATCCTTATAAATTGGATTGGTCTGCAAGAATAGATATTGCATTATGGGCATATAGAACTTCTTATAAGAGTCTTATAGAAATGTCCTGATACTGACAGATATTTGGAAAAACATGCCACTTACCAGTAGAACTAGTGCATAAGGCATTTTGGGCTATTAAGGAATTTAATTTTAATCTAAAATATGCTCATGAGAAAAGATTATTGCATCTCAATGAACTTGGGGAAATAAGAATTAAAGCATATGATAATGCAAAAATCTATAAAAAAAATGAAAATATGACATGATCGAAAGAATATTCAGAAGAAATTTAAATCTGGATAAGATCTTTGATTATATAATACAAGATTAATATTGTTTCCAAATAAACTTAAATCCATATGGTTAAGACCATTTAAAGTGATTAAAGTCTATCATTATAGAACTGTTGTTATTAAAGATCATAACATTGGAAAGGCATTTAAAGTTAATGAGCATAATCTAAAACATAATTATGAAGGGAACATACCTTAAATTAAAGAAGTTTTAATGTTACGTCAACCCAACTAAAGAAATGGTGTGTCGTGCTGACGACGTTAAACCAAGCGCTTTGTGGGAGGCAACCCATACATTTATGTTTATGTATTACTATTTTGTTTGATAAGTGTCTTATATATTAGTAGATAATAATCCTACACAATTGCATTTACTATAAATTAAGTTAAATATTGGTATTGAAGAAAAAATTGGAATTAAATTGAATGAAAAATTAAAGTCACAAAATTTTGGCCACTGGCACCGACGACGCCAGAAAGTGCGCTGACAACGCCCAAGAAAATGGACCTCAATGCCGGCAGTGCCAATCAGGAGTGCCAAAGACACCGAGAGTGGTTTGATGGTTCAAACATCTTTTGGCAGACTTTGGAAGGATTTCGCTCCATAATAACCGCCAGGAGGTGTTTTTAAAGTCCTAAAAACTTCTTATTTTCAGATTCCTTGGCATCCAATTCTAGAAATACTTCAAGGTATGGAGTCTTCAATAGAAGAAAGTTTATTAATTTCTACACGTAGAGATTATATGATAAAGTTATTACGAAGAAGATATTGATCAAGAAGATGATTTTTTAATGATGGATTGATCAATCCAAGTGCTCCGGTTGACAAGTTCCTTTTGCAAAGGTGATGGTAAGTTCCGTGTTACACTACTGCTGTAGTTGTTGTGCCTGTAGTGAAGGAGTTCTATGCAAATCTACATAGAATTGCCTTTTTAATAGGTAAGGCTGTACCATTTACCCCTTCGAGGATTAATGAATTGTATAAGGTAGAAAATATTCCAATCCGTCATTATACAAATTTCATTTCTACGCGAGATTTGATGCAAGATGTTTATAATTTTTAGACGGATGAAAGTGATATGTGGGAAGTACGAGATGAACGATATATTAGTTTTTTTGCTTCATCACTTAATCCAATTTTGAAGCAGTGGCATTTCTTTATTTGTGCAAAATTACTCCCTATTATGAAGATTAATAAAGTCACCAAGGAAAGTGCTATTTTAAACTACTGTATTCAAATGGAAAAACATATTGATATAAGATCAATCATATTTAAATCTATTATGGGTATCATTATGAATGGGCCAATTTATAGACTTGGGCATCGTTCCATAATTTTTCTGATCTGCAGTCAATCCCAAGTGCCATAAAAGTTTGGAAAGAGTTTTACTACCATGGGAGCCCATGATCTCTACTGATGATCAATATTTAGATAATGGAAATGAAGCACTAAATGTTATTATGAATCATTCTTCACATGCTTTAACTCCATTAATACCACCAACTGTAGGAGCTTTAGAGAAGAAATTGAAAGGAAACTTTAGAGTATTATGAATGCAGTGGAAGATCTTAAGTACCTTTAAGGAAGTGCTTTCACCTTGATTGGAGAATGAAAGAAAATTTTGATTATACTGAAACTTTTGAAGCAGGATTAGTTCATATGTTCAAATAAAATGAGTGGATTGAAGAAAATTTGAGAGATCAATTCCCGTATCGATCCCTCTACAACATATATGTTCATTTCCAATCCATGGGAGATATTAGAGGAGGTGAAAGCACTGAATATGAAGCGGAATGACTAAAGACTTTAGATTCTACTTGCTTAAGAATATTTATGTATTTGATGTAATTGTGTGGATTTAATTTGATTTGGTTTTAGAATTCTGAACTTTGATTATGTGTATAAGTTTGTGTCAACGTTTAGTGTTGTGACTTGATTTTGATGCTAATTTATAATTAGTTTGCTTAATAGGTGTGAATGTATGTTTTGTGAAATGTGTTTGTAAAAAGTGTACTTTCATATATAAAAGTTAGTTTGTTGTTGTTTGTGAAAATGATTGTTTTATGAGTTATTGTTAGATAAAAACTTGTGTTTAAAAATACTTAAAAAACTTTGGAGTAAATTAAAAGGAAATTGAAAATTTGAAAAAATCAAAATAGTGAATTTTGGGCCTTCGGTGCTGATGGCGCTAGCATGGGCGTCGAGTTGCCTTCAACCCGAGAGCAGTAATAACCCCTGCCTTCACCCCGAGAGCAGTAATAACCCCTGTAATTCACAATTTTCACCGCAAAACCTCCATTTTTACCCCTAAAGTCACCTTCAACCTTTAATTTTCACACATATGGCTTGATTTTGGGTGGATTTAAGGCGATTTAGAGACAAAAAACTTCATATTTTATTTTCTCTACGTAAGAGCTACACTTTAAAGTAAAAATTTTTGATTTTCACCAAAGATTTTTTTCACATTGCCTAGTTCCGAAAGTTTTTGGTTTTTTTTTGAGAGATTTTGAGAAAATGCTTTGGTGAAAAACTTTTACGTAATGGATTTATGTTTAATGTGCTTTACAATTTGATTTTTGGAATTTTGGAATTTATTCAAAATTTTATCAATTTTTTCTAGATTTCTTATGGCACCTAGATCGAGAAAAAAAAAAATATGACGGGCAAAAATTTGTTAGCTTTAAAGCTAGTGCTCAATTTAATAATCTTTGAGAAAATAAGAAAGTGATTTCAAATCAAGGTTTCAAAAATCTGAGAGGAGAAGTTGAACGATTGATTATCGCTCGGCAGTGGAAAAACTTCTACTATTTTATTGCTGATGCGATAACTGAGATAGTTATGGAATTTTATGCCAACTTTCTAGAGGCTTCTGATGATTTTGTTTTTGTTCAAGGAAAAAGGGTGGAGTTTACTCCAAGTAAAATAAATGAGTTTTATCAGTCAGAAGATGTTTATAGATGCTAGTATCATTCATTCTCTGCTATAAATGAGGCCTTAAATGAGGTTATTTCTTTTCTGAATGGTGAGAAAGGGACTTGGAAAATAAAGAATGGAGTTAAAGTCAACTTTCCCCTTTCTATGTTAAATGTAGTATCAAAGGTCTGACATTATTTTATTTCTGGGAGGATAATTCCAACAAACTATCACAGTGAAGTGACAAAGGATAGAACCATCCTGAACTATTGTATTCAGCAAGTGATGGATATGAATGTAGGCTCTATCATTTATCTGAACACTCAATCCATTGCTCTGGGAGAGACCAATGGTGGATTGGCACACCCTCCTCTCATTTATACACTTTGTAAGCATGAAGGAGTTGATTTCAGACATGATGAGGTGAGGATTGAGCCTTAGAGACCGACTGGGCCTGCAAACATTAAGACTTAAGATTCCACGTTGATTAGAGATCTGGAAGTAAGGTCAGGGATATTCCTTCTACTTCGAGGACCCCTACTATTAGTGAGCCTACTTTAAGTGACCTCAGTAACAGGGAGTTATTGGACAAGAAGATGATTCAGCAGGGAGATATTTTGAGGATGGATCATAGGATGCAGAACATGGAGGCCAAAAATGCTCATATAGATGATCTAATTTGCCAAAAGTTTGAAAATGGTGATGCTTACAATGATGCTTTAGTGAAATGCCTGAGGGGTGATCATACAGTTTAGTTCCCTATTCACCCTATTTATACTTTATATCAACAGCAGAAGTTAGATGTTAATGATGAAGAAGATGATGACTGGTGATCTATTTATTTGTTTCATTTTTTTTGTGTTGTTCTTTGTGATTGTATTGTTTATTTTGTTATATTGTTGTGACTCGGTTGTTATGTTGTAATGTGTTAATTTTTTTTCATTTTTAGAATTTAGTTTAGTTCTGTTGTTAATTTTAGTACATTATTATATGTATTTTAATTAACTCTTTCTCAGCAATTTTTATATACATTATGTGCAATTTAATTTTTTAAGGCTTGTAGTTTTTCATATTAACACATGCAGTATTTCAGAATTTATTTATAAAAATCAGAATCTTCAATTGGTATGAATTTTCTTTATGTATTTAATGTTTTCTTTCACCCTATTATTTTTAAAGCTCTTCATGTAAATCTTTTAAAAAAAATTAAGTTTGGGGGGGGGAGGGGAATTATTTTAAAAAAGAAAAGAGAGAACTTTTTTTTATTTGTCCTCACTTAGCTATATTTTCAAAAAAATTTAAATGTAACATGACCTTTGGTATTAGGGGTTTACTTTGGCTAACTATATTTATGTTTCTAAATATGTATTAAGTTTAAGTAAAAAAATTTCAATAATAAAGGTTAATTCTAGAGACTAAGATATTTGGTAAAAGAGAATAAGACTATGTTTTTCTATTTTAAATAAATGATATTATATTTTTGAAGTATTAAAAATCTTAAGAGATTCATATAAAAAAAAAGAATTAAACTTTATGTATACTTTAAGTTAATATAAATTTGTTAAGTGAAGAAATGTAAAAAGTTTTAACTTTAAGAAGAGGATAGTAAAGTTCAAAATCATTAAAGGTTATTCAGATATGTGATCCTCACATACATAAAAAAAAGAAGAAGAGAGAAAGGAAAATGAGGATTAAAAATGATCCTAAAAAGTAAAGAAAAAATAAAAAAGATGTGGGGAGAAGCTTGACGAGATGTGTAATTAAAAATTGGCTTTCTAATTAAAAATTGACTTCACTTGAATCAAATCAAGGAAAAAGACTTGGACACATTTTCTAAACTTTTTAATTGAGTATTAGTTTTCTAAAGTTTTTATTTGAGTATTAGCTTCATGATTAATAAAGTTTTATGAAGTTCTTTTTGATATGAATTTTCTAAGTGACTTTAATATGACAAATTACAATTTTTCTTGAAATAAATAGAGGATCACAAATCTTAGACTTAATTACTGAATGTCCTAGCACTTTTAGTATTAATTGGAGTTGTTTTGAATTTTTGTTAAGTTATACTATTATGTTTGGAGAACTTAAATATGGAAGTCTAGAAGTTAAATTCTTTACCATAAGTCATATTTTTTTTGTAGTAGAGGAGTTACTTGAGGATAAGTAACATGTAAGTTTGGAGGATTTTGATATACCAAAAATATATTCATTTTTTGACCCATATTTTATACTTATTTTTAGTGATATTGCACTTTAATGGAATGATATTGCACTTTAATGGAAGTTTTTTAGTGATATTGCACTTTAATGGAAGTTTTTTTGATGTTTTATTGCAGGTTGTTGATTTTTAGGACTTTAAGTAAAAAGGAAGGAAAAAAGATGGAATTTGGAGTCAAAATGACATTTTTGAAGAAGTACTCAGCGCCGATCGTGCCAAGGGCAGCGCCGACGGTGTAGAACAACATAACAACTGAATTTTTTACTCAGCATTGATGGCGCCAGAGGTGGTTTAGCCCCCGTTTCTAGAAGGTTTGATGTATTTAGAGGATTTTTGAAGAGTTTTTGGAGGCACCTCTTGGAGAACCGACCTTGGGCTTTATTTGGGGCCGAATTTCATCAGGAAAGGGACTCCTTTTCACTCCAAAACATTCCACCACGCTCTATTTTCACCATTCTTCATAATCCATCTTCATTCTACCACCATATTAGAGTCCTTTAGTGTTTTTTCTTTTATAATTTAGAGTTTTTGTGGTGAGATTTAGTGTGAAACTTTCTATAAGAGTGTTGGGGAAGGAGAAAAGTGAGAGATATCTTCTTCCTACATTTCTAAGGAAATGCTACAAGGGATTTACTTTGTGAAAGAGTTTCAGATAATTTTTGTTTGTTTATTAGTGATGTACGAACTTTCTTTTTTATATGAAATTTATGTCTTGTTGTGTCTTCCTCATGAAATCTGAGTAGTTTCCTCTATCTTTCTCACTACTCTGAGATGTTGTGAAATGAAGAGATAATATGATGTGCCAATATTAAAATATAAAATAAATTATGATGATTTTTCAACTCCGAACTTAATTTATATTTCAATCTGATCAATTGAATTGTTAAAATATGTTGTGAAACTTATGATCAAGAAAAGTAATATGAAAAATATCTTTCCTCTTATCATGAATCATGGATCACATTTGATTTCATGGAGGAGAAATTTGTTCATGGAATTAGTACAAATAAATAGGAAAATATTCTTTGTTGGTTTAGAATTAGAGAATCTTTAGGGTGACATACTTATATCTTGAATTCGATCTTAGTGTTTAAAAACTAAAGCGAGAGTTAGCCTTCAGGTAAAGGGACGTTGGAGCTCTATAGTGGGAGCCGGTATCCTTGTAGCCTAGGCACGTATTTATGGACTAAACCTAGGATTAGCCAATGATTTTCTATGTACTGTGTCAGGGTAAAGAATTACAATTGCTCATATTTGACATAATACATATTATAAACATTTATCTCATCTCATTTCACCAGAATCTCGTTGTAGTGAGAAGGATGCTTTTTCACATAAGAAATCTTCATCACATAAACATAGTTATTAGATTAGTACTTACCTTTTAAACTTTGCATTTCTATTTTGCTAATTGTTAAGTACTTTAGTTTTGAAAACATCTCAAAATTTGAAATTAGTGAAAGGAAATTTGGTTTAATTTTCTGTAAATTTCCTAGTAAAACTTATCATTGCCAATTTACACCATCCCCGTGGGATCGATATTTGGGGCATAAATAGAAAAATGTTTATTACTTGATAATGATAAGTATACTTGCATAGAATCCCATTATTAATTATCTATAATTATATATATTTTCAATAATTTACTTTTCATACAAGGATCAATTTTTTGGCGTTGTAGTAGTTTCAACTCCATAAATCCTTACATATAAAAAAATCGGGATCAATCTCTCAAGCAATAAAGGGATCTAATGGAGTCCTAGATATCAATCCCATAGGGAAGTTGGAAATGTCTATAAGTAGTTCTTGATGTAAAGTTCTATTTTATAAATATAAAAAGTATTGTGTGAAGTTTGAATATTAACTACTAAAGTGAACTATATTTAAAATGCAGTTGAAAGACAAAGTTAAATTAACTAGAAACTAAACTTTTAAACGTAAAATTGCTAAAACTAAATAAAATTTCTATTGATGGAAAGCTAAATTTAAGAAAGCATCCTTTCCCTTATAATGAGCATATGGATTGTGAAGAAATTAAAATCTCAAAAACTCCTTGGAATTTAATCTGCTGGATGTCTGGTATTCATCAACTGTTAAAAGTTTGCTCCCTAAAGTTTTCTCACATTCACAGAGAAGGAAACAGACCAGCAAACTGGCTAGCTAGAAGGGGACTTTTTACAGAAGTTCCACTAGTTAGTAGAAGAATTCCCCCCCCACTGGACTTCCTTTTATCCAGTGATCCTATGCTCCTCACGTAAAAAAAAAATATATATATATATATATATATATATATATAAACAGTTTTTTGCCAAATAAGAGCAGTCATATTCCATACCCTCTCCAAGTGCTAATT
>NW_018219229.1:50450-65298 GCF_001263595.1 Phalaenopsis equestris | reverse complement strand
GGCTGCCAATCTAGAGCTCCCACTATTCCCTCCTCTGAGAGCTAACAATCTCGCATTAGTTTCCATTCAATTGGACCAAATTGAGGATTTTAATATGCCACCTTAAAAACTCCAATTCTGCATCCAATGAAGTATATTTCCTTATTTATTTGAACCTAACTCTATGGATGACATACTCTTCCATGAAATCTAAGGTAATTCTCTCTATGTTGTAGAAATCATAGCCCTTCTGGAACATATGTTTCTTAATACATTTTAATATTTCAATTGAGCAAATCAAAATGTAAGTGGAGATCAGATTCAAATCATCACAAATTTTTAACATTTAAAACCATAGAAAACAAAATTACTTCTTCAGAAAACCAGATTTCAAAGTAGGGATAAGGATAAAGAAGACTACATTGAATTCATGAGAAGGATACGTCAAAAAATGGATTTCATATATAAAACAAGTTTACAAAACAAAAGAAATAAAAGATGCAACTTATCTTATAATTGTTCCCAAGAAAATCTCTAAAAGTTATTTTCAACTCTTTATCTCTTTAAAAGCACTCTCAATTATCTCTTAGAAGTGTAATAAAGAAGAAATCTCTCACCTTCCTTCTCCTCTTACAACCATAGAATAAAATCTCCAAGCTCCTGACTTTCTTTCTGTATCTCTTCCTCTTGCCTTTAACGCCCCCCCCCTTTCTTGTCACTCACAAACTCATTAAAGCCTCCTTCTTTTATTTTATGCTACCTTTTTTCAAAAAAAATTCAAAATTCCTTCCAAAATTCCATCAAAAAGTCAACTCATTTGAATTCAAAAGACGTGTCATTTGATCCAAGAGACATATCCCTTCATAAAAGAACCTTCCAAAGTGTCTAGATGCACTGAATTATTCCAAAAGGTATTTAGAACAACTGTCCCTTTGAAAATTTTCATAAAATTCATCTTAAATCACCTTAATCCGCAAAAAAGTCATCTCTTGCGCATCTAGTGCCAAATCTGGTGCACATGCACCAAGGCTCTGCCAAACGACGCATCATACACCAGATTCTCAAAATTCATTGTTTTGGCTCCAAAATTTGTCCTTTTTGCTAATTTTGCTCGAAATGCCTAAAAATGATATACCTGCAAAAAAAAAAACAAAATTCCCTTCTTTAAAGTGCAATATTTTCAAAAATAGGTATAAAATATATACTTAAAACAAGATAAAATTTTGGTGTATCAAAATCTCCCTAACTTAAATGTTACTTGTCCTCAAGTGACACTTTTATTACATAAAAGCATATGACTTAGGATAAAGATCAACTTATAACTTCTATACTTTTGTTTAATAAATAGAATAACAAAATTTAAGAAAAACTTTTAATAACTTATATTCAATTTCTAAGTCTACGAGTACTTTGTAATCAATTTTAATATTTTTGAATTTCTATTTCTTTCAAGAAGAATTGCAATTTGTCATATTAAAGATATTTAGAACATTCATATGAAAAGGAACTTCATGAAAATTTAACAAGTAATACTACTAATACTACAATATAAGTTTAGAAAATGTAATAAAACTCCTTCCTTAAGTTGATTCAAGTGAAGCCAATTTTTGATTAAACATTTCCTCAAGCTTCTCCTCACTTTATTTTTACTTTCTTTTTCTCTTTTTTTTCCTTTTATGATATTTTCAGTCTTTCCTTTTCTTTTTCTTTTTCTTTTTCTCTTTCAAGTGAGGATTACTATGTTTGGATAACCTTTAATAGTTTTGAACTTCACTATCCTCTTCTTAAAGTTAAAGCTCCTTACCTTTCTTCGTTTGATAAATTCATACCGGTTTATGATTTTTCATAAAGTCTCATTCTGTTATTCTTACATGAAACTCTAAAATTCTTAACATTTCAAAAATATAATTTCCTTTACTTTAAATTAAAAAAACATAATCTTATCCTATCATACCAAATATCTTTAACTTTATAATTGACCTTCATTATTAAAAATATTTGACCTAAATTTACCATAATATTTATAAACATAAGTATAGTCATTTAAAGTTTAATCTCAATATCCCAACTCATGTTAAATTAATCTTAAAAATATAGTTAATTAAGAAAAAATAAAATTTAGTTTACTTCTTTTTAAAAGAAATTTTTCTTCTCCCCAAACTTACGTTTTCAAGCAATTTTTAAAATATTTTTGTACAAAATTTATTGGGTGAAATAAAATAGTAAATGATGAAAATAAAAACAACTCTTTAGAGGCTTTCTGATTATGAAACTGGGCTCTAGTATACTGCAGGTACTAACTTTAAAACATACATATAGGCTTTAAATCATTAAATAAGACATAATATATTCTAAAGCATTTGTTGAGAATTAAAAATAGAAATACAAAAACTGAAAAAAAAACAAAAACTGCAAATGCTAAAAATGCAAGAAAAAAAAAAATCTACAGTTACTACCTCAACACAAAATAAATTTCTTTACTACAACAATCTTAAATGAAAGTACAACACATCTTAATGAAAAATAACAAACAAACATCAAAATTTACTGACCTAAACTCATAAAAATATCACTCTTCATCACCTTCCACATCATCATCATCATCTTCTTCTTCTTCTTCATCTTCGTCATGAATAGGAGCATACGGAGTGAAAGTGGGGCAAGGAGGAAATTCCACAGTGGGCTCACCCGTAAGATGTCTTACCATAGCATTCTCAAAATCTTTATCATGTTGAACTCTCCTCTGCTAATATTCATCATTATATGCATTTCTCACTCAAATCTCTCCAATCTAACTTTTAATATTAATTATGTCCATTTGTTAAATCATGAGTTTCTCCATAATATTATCAAGTGATGCAGAGGGAGAAGTAGATGCTCCTGAAGCTGATGTAGATGGTCTATCCCTTCTACCACCTCGAGATTCAACAAATGTTTGACCTCCTTGAATCATAAACTTTCTAATAGGATTTTTTGGGTGTAATCTTTCTTCATTTCTATGATACTCTACTCCTGATTGCTCGCATAAAGTGAAAATTAGGGCAGGCAATCCCAAACCACTAATTGTAGAACTACCAGCTATACTCTGAGCATTGAACTATGAGTGCACTAACATGCTTTCATATTATGAATGCAATAGTTCAACACCGCTCTACCCTTGGTAACATTGGCAAGATGATTTGTTGATAATAACTTAGTAGAATTGAAGTGATGCCATACCTTTGAATGATTAGTCAATATTGAAGCGGAGAAGTTAAATATTTTATTATTGTTAATCTTCCATTATCCTTTTCCATTAATAAAAAAGGCAATCACTTCATCCAGTGATGAATCATTCATCACGAATGCAACATAATAATCATGATATACATTCCTTAGCCCATAAAAAACATTGATCTGATCAGCAGTAAGTTCAACTTATTTACCTCTTACCAGTATGTGATCACCCTGAGTGAACCTCATGTTAGAATAGAACTCCCAAATCATGGGGAAAATCGCTACTGCAGTGAAGTAGCATAATCTTTCCTAGTTTCTGTCAAGGATAAAACTTTTAATCTCGTCACTCGGGTTTGCAAATGCCCATTCTTGGATCAATCTTCGGTCTCCATTTTAGTATTATAGCTATGTTGGGCCTTGAAGTTAATAAATCTTCGTACATCAAAATCCACAAGCGGCCTTCCTCTTTTCACTCGCAGAGCCATTTGAAAATCTATAAAAATTCAAGTACATTTAAAATAAATTACTAAATCAATAATCTAACTCCCAAAATAAGATTATTTGGTAAGAAACTTTTCATCACAAGTTTTCTTTAAGCTTTTTCATCAAAAAATCCAAAATTTTGGATCTTCCACAATGTAAGAAAAATCCATGGTAAGTTAAAGAGAAGCTCTTACTAAAAGAAGATGAAATCTATGATTTTTGGCCTCCAAAATCTTCTCTACTACTCTTAATGTAAAGCCATAGGTCAAGGTTTAGAGGTAGGATAGGACCCAAGTAGTGAAAATGGAGCTTGTCCATGCAATTTTATGTTTTTTTAGGTAATAAGGCATGATTGGGTCTTTGGTACATCATCCGCCAAATCTGACACATCATGCGCCAACTCTCTTTAAAACGACGCATCTTGCCCAATTTGGCGCATCATGCGCCAACGCCTTAATCTTTCAAAATTTTAGATTTTTGTGAAAATCTGCTCCATACCACTTTATGTCTACCTCTACTTAACTGAAATGAACCCTTACAAGCATGATTAAACTTTACTCTAACAACCAGCTTTCACAAACAATGCAAAACTGACTTCTATATATAAATTCCTTGCTGTTACAAACTAACATTTATCAAGCCAACAAATATCTAATTCAGTGTTTAAAATAAACCAAAACATCCTAACACTAAAATTTAAACATCAAAATTTTAAACCCAAACATCGATATACTTCAACAATAAAAGTAAATACAATCCAACACAACAAATAATTAAAACAAAAATTACTAAACAAAACGTTCCGTGCATAAACTAAGTTCAAATATCTTCTTCACCCTTATCCCGTCAGATATCTCCCATAGATTGGTAATGCACATACAGTGTGTAGAAGGGTCGGTAAGGAAACTCATCAGTCGAATCCTCCCCGATCCAAGCATGTTTCTTGAACATACGTACCAAACCATCTTTGGTACCACTAGTATGGTCAAAATGTTCTTTAAGTCTCCAATCCAAGTGTCTAAAATTTCAAAAATATTCTTTATTGCATGCATAAGATTCTGCACCTCTTTTTTTATCTTCTTGATCCTCTACAGAAGTGCATTAGAACTGAAGTAAGGTTGAATGTGTGATGAATTCTGAGATTTTTTATCCATAAGTATATTCATAGCATTTTCATCTCCCATTCTAGTACAACTTTAATACACTTCTGGATTCATCGTCTTCCAAGGAAGAACTACACTTTCCCAACTTTCATAAGGTACTTGCGATTGACTGCACAGTAGGAAAATAGTGGATGGATGTCCAAGCCTAGTTACAAACCCATTCACAATAAACCCCAAAATCAATTTCACAAAGATTTCTCCAATACCAATAGGTTTGTCGGTTTGACTACAATAATTTAAAATAACACTCTCCTTAGTCACCTTACTGATCTTCATGGTAAGCAGTAATTTTGATGTAATAAAGATGTGTCATGCCTTAAAAATAGGATTTAACAATGATGAAGAAAAAGATGATTTAACAATGATGATGAAAAACTTACATTTCCATCATCTCAAGCCTCCTAATTTGCATCTTCATCCGTAAGGTACCTGTAGAGTTCATTCATATTGTCTCTCGTTGGGGTAAAACTCACATAATGGCAGACAGGCACATTCTCAATCATAAACATCTCATTTATTCTTAAAGGAGTGAATTGTACAAACCTACCTCCTACATAGATAATTCCTTGGTTGATTCCATGTAGATTTGCACAAAACTCTTTCACCACAGGGACCACAACTGCGAAAGTAGTGTAGTAAAACACTTCCTAACACCTCTGCACAATGATCTCTTCAACTCAAGTATTCTGTGTTTTGGATTCTTTATTCACAAAACCCCTTTCATTGATTAGCCTCTTCTTCACTAGAACATGATCATGCAACTTCTGCACATCAAAACTGAAACTTTCTCTAGCTAAAAATTCCAAATCTTGCAGTATTATTGGAGTGAGACGCCATTGGATTTGAAATCTAATGGCTTTTCCCTCATTTTCCCTCCTAAAATAGACTTAGGTATCAGTTTTTATGAGACATAAGGAGAAGAAACTGCCAAAAACCGCCTTTTGAAATATTTTAAGCAATTTTCGTCACCGCAGTGCATCTTGCACTAGCTCTATGAAATTTAGCACATCATGCGTCAATATGGTGCATCATGCGCCAGTTCCAAAAACAACACTATTTCAATTTCAATCCAATAAATTTTCAATTTTTCCATAAAATTAGGTAATCAAAGATGTTTCTAAATTTTTTTACAAATACATGGACTATATAAAGTCATACATATAAATATACATAAATTATTTTGAACAAAAACTCAAAAGAAAAATAAACAATAATAAATATGAGTAGTCTCCCACAAAGTGTTTGGTTTAATGCCATTAGCCAGACATTCCCAGTCTTTATTCTGGGTGACCCAACATTATATTTTCTTTAAAAACTTATCTTTGACTATCAAAATATGATTTCAATCTGTTCACATTCATTTTAAATATCCTTCCAATCTTGGGATCTTCAATATTAACTGCTGCATATGGTAGACTTTTATAACTTTGAATGACCCTTTCTACCTAGACTTGAATGTTCCAGGAAATAATTTCAATCTTGTATTATATAATAAAAATTCTTATCCAGGTTCAAATTCTTTTTTTTTATTATCTTCTAATCATGCCATTCTTTCAATTTTTCTTTATAAATCTTTGCATTATCATAAGATTCATTCATAATTTCTTCAAGCTCATTCAATTGTAATAATCTTTTCTCACCAGCTTCTTTCAACATAAAATTGAATTCCTTCATAGCCCAATAAGCTTTATGCTTCTACTCTACTGTTAAGTGACAAGTCTTCCCAAAAATTAATCTATAAGGGGACATTCCTATATGTGTTTTACAAGCTGTTCTGTATGCCCATAATGTCGTATCTAATCTAGCAGACCAATCCATTTTACTAGGACAACCACTTTTTTCTAAAATTCTCTTAAATTCATGATTAGATACCTTTACTAAACTACTATTCTAGGGATGATAAGTAGTTATAATTTTATGCATTATATTTTATTTCTCCACCAACTTTTCAACTATTGCATTTCTAAAATGAGATTCATCATATGTAATGATTACTCTCGACATTCAATATCTTGTAAAAATATTTTTAATTAAAAAATTTGAAACACTCCAAGCATCACATCAAGGTAAAGTGATTGCTTCAATCAATTTTCAAACATAATCCCCTGCAATCAATATATAAATATTTTTGAATGAAGGTATAAATGGTCCCATAAAATCCAATCCCCATGCATAAAAAATTTCAATTTCAAAATTAAAATTTAAAGGCATTTCAGTTCTTCTTAAAATATTACCTACTCTCTAACATTGATCACATATTTTTATGTATATATTAACATCTCTAAATAGAGTAGGCTAATAAAATCTTGATTGCAAAATTTTATGAACAGTTCTTTCATTCCCAAAATGACCTCCAAATTCAGAATCATGAAATTTCAGAGTAATTTCTGGAATTTATTTGAAAAACACACATCGTGTCATTACTAAACCTTTGCATTGTTTATATAAGTAAGAGTCATTCCAAAAATAAGATTTTGCATCATAAATGAAGCTCTTTTTCTATTGTTTTGTTGACCCATATAGTGAAATACTACTAACAATAAAATTTACAATATCAGCATACCAAGTTATTTCCAATCCTTTTACAGTATAAAGTTATTCAACAGAAAAAGCTTCATTAATTTCTTTTTCCAAATCAAGTATTTCTTCCTATTCTAACTTAGATAGATGATCAGCAATTTGATTATCAATCCCTTTTCTACCGACTATTATAAAATCAAAGTTTTGCATCAGAAGTACCCATCTAATTATTATTTATTTTGCATCCTTCTTTTGCATTAAATATATAATAGGCGAATGGTTAGTATGCACAATACATTTAAATTAATCAGATATGATCTAAACTTATCAAAATCATACACAATAGCTAATAACCCTCTTTCAGTGGTGGCATTGTTAATCTGAGCATCATTAAGAATCTTACTAGCATATTATATAACTTTTAAAAAAAATTTCATATCTTTTCCCTAAAATAGCTCCAATTGCATAATTACAAACATCACACATTAATTCAAATTGCTTATCCCATTCCGTGAAACGATTATAGGAGCAGTGATCAATTTTCCTTTAAAGTTTCAAAGGCTCATGCCATTGTCTAAAATTTTATACCTAAGCACAATTTCTCCTGCAACCATAAATTGATATTTCTCCCAGTTAAAGACGAGATTAGTCCTTTCAAAACATTCCAAAACTTTCTCTAAATGATTTAGACATATTTCAAATGAAGTTCCGAATTAAAAACAAAATTGTCCATAAAGACTTCATTCCCTTTTTCAATTAAGTCGCTGAAAATTGACATCATACATCTTTGAAATGTTGCAGGTGCATTACATAATGCAAAGGGCATTCGCCGAAAAGCAAAACTTTCATAAGGACTGGTAAATGTTATTTTCTCTTGATCCTCTAGAGCAATTGATACTTGATGATAACCAATAATTCCATCTAGAAGATAAAAATATTTGTGCTCAGCCAAACCTATTCAACATCAGGTCCAAAAAGGGTAAAGGAAAATGATCCTTCTTAGTCATAAAATTTAATTTTCTATAGTCTATGCAGAATCACCAACTAGTGACTTGTTTTGTTGATATCAATTCATTGTGCTAATTTGTCACTACAGTGACACCTCCTTTTATTGGAATACAATGAACAGGACTTAATGAAGCACTGTCTGAAATAGGATATGTTTTTCCAACATCAAACCATTTTAAAATTTCTTTCTTAACAACTTCTTTCGTCATTGGATGTAATCTCCTTTAAGGATTAGCTCTTGCTTCATGTTGTTCTTCTAATAATATTCTATCCATAAAAATTGAAGGACTAATTCCTTTGATATCAGCTAATGTCCATCCAAAGGCTTTCTTATATCTTTTCAAAGTTTCCAACAACTATTGTTCTTGCTCATCTGTCAATTATGAGGATATTATAACAGGTATGTTGACCTCACTTTTGGTTGAGGTCTAGTTTTTACTCTTTAGTAGCCTCCCTCTTTATTTGCCAAGAGTCTAGCCATAGGACTATCCTGTCAACTATTCGTAAAGGACTAGAAAGGAACCCTCACCATTAAAAATTTTAAACTCTACTTTTCTAAACTTGAAGTTCCATATACTAGTCCTAACCTCTAACACTTTGTAGATGGTACCACTATAGGGGAGCTCAAGGATAGTTCCTATAGGATTTGTTTGCCTTAGGGTCAACCCTCTGGTGCTGTGGTCTTGGTTGCTCTCACTCCCACACTTGCACGTTACACCCCACTCACAGCCCTAAACCCAATTTCCCTAAACTAAAACTTGTTAACTTTGATCTCTTGATCTTTTGGGGGACTCATGTAGATGATCCCCTAGATCCACTAGCCCTAGGCTAGGGTTTAGATAAGATCAGTACATAGAGGACCCAAATGGTGATTCCATTGGTCCATGACTCAAATAGGGTGGTTAGCACCTCTATTTTACAAAATACCTAACTTAGCCTTTTGCCACCCAAATCGACCCAATTTACCAAAACACCCCCGAACCCTAAGTTTAACCGAAATTCCCAATTTCACACAAAATATCCAAATTTGTTCACAAACCATTTGAAACAATTCAAATTGCTCAAAATCTCCCAAAATTGCCAAAATTACTAAAATCCCCCTCATTTTTCCAAAATTACCAAAATACCGTTGGTGGCCCAAACTTCCCCAAAACCTTCAAAATCATTTTAAATATCCCAAAAATCAAATTGGACCTTCAATTGGCCTTAGTTTTGCCCTAATTTCACTCAAAATCAACTTAATGCAAAACCCCCATTTTGCCCCAATTTAGCCTCGTCTACAAATGTCACCAAATTGAATGCCCAAATCCTAAAACTGACACCCAATTAATGTTGAGAAATTTTCTGAACATCCACTAGACTATTTCAAACCCTCAATTTAGAATTAGTCCAACCCTAGCCTAACCTAAACCCAAGTTTAACCCAACATCCCCAAATTGATCAAATGGCCAAAATCCTTGAAATTGATCCTCCAAATCAATTCAAAATCACTCTAAATCTTTTCCAAACTAGTTGTGACAATCATCTATGTCATCTTGATTAATCATTTGAGTCCAATGTCATAGCTAGCCCAACCCAAACCCAACTTCAAGAAAATTGGACCCAAATTGAACCAATGCACCAAAATTGACCAAGGCATGCCAAATTGACCAAACCAAGCCTCTATAACCAACTTATGGACTCTAGTGACCAGGCTAGACTCAACTAGCCCACCGTAAGAGAGCCATGGACTAATGGTTCCTTGATTTAACTGATCTTATCCTTTTTATGCCTAAACCAAAATATACTTGCCATCGTGCCATACCATTAGGAGTTAAGCATAATTAAACCTCCCCCTAGCTCACCTAGATGCCAGAAAACCACACCCACTTTAGTCAGCTACCCTAGTCACTAGAAAACAGAAAAACTAAGAGCCTCAAGAGTCTATCCAAACCCAAACTCATCCATCTCGACTGGTCAATTCTAATTTGCTTTGGAACTTTTAAACCCTCCATATAAGCACTGTTTTGCACCCACTAATTCACCCTGCTAGCCGTATAATTTATACCCCTCTCCCATGATAAAAACATAAGGAAAGCTAATTTCCTTGGGGAGAATCTACCCAATTGCTTTCAAACACTCTCCAAGAACTCCTATGCTCAAGCCCACCACTTTTCCCATCTAGATTCATCTGCGAGAGCTCAATTTTGAGTTTAAAAGTAAGGAAAAACCAGGACTTTTTTCCCCACAGATCCACACTCCACCAAATTCCAATTAACTCTGCACACACAATCCTTTCAGTGAGAGGAGTTGATTCCCCACAAAAGCCCCATCATAGAGAGCCCCTAACATAGACTTTTATCAACACCACTTTGAAAAAAATCGTACCTAGACAATTCACCAGGGCCTGGGACATCATCTGGAAGTTTTTTGGACCCAATCAAAGCTGCTACAACCATCTGATTGAGGCCTCACATCTCAGACAAAGGTATTGGGCCTCAACCCTGAACCGAGCTTCTTTCGATTCTCCATACATATTTAATATATTTCATACCATATATGACATTTAGATATGTTTGTCTTGAGTAGATGAAGGTGTAGGAAAAAACTAAATGTGATTTGGTTGAGTCTAGCTTGAGATCTTAAGGTTTTAGTGTGAACGGCTTACAGTTTATGTTACTTGGGGATGATGAACAGATGCTGTTCAGTCGATCATTTATTTCATGGATGGTTGACATCGCGTTAGATGAGCAGATGGAACGAAAAGGTGGGCTGATGAGGCGACTACATGGCTAGCGGCGCCGAATAGTGAAGAGCCGCGTAGAGACTTCGAAGCTGCCGAGGTTAACGTGGTGTCGCGTGTTTATGTAGAAAAATATGGACTTTTTATTTATTTATTTAAATTCTAGAACTTCAAAAATTCATATCTTTTCATAGAGAAATCATAAAGATAAATTAAAAATACGTCTTTTCTCAGTGAACAAAGGAGAATAATGTGGACCAAAAATAAAAATTATTTGACAACTCATTGATTTTTAATAAATTAAATACTCTCTATGGTATTTCAATTAATTATGGCTAAGCATTGCTCACCATGCCTTGAAATTTTGAGGGTTGTTCCTCATGGAAGATGCTATATTCACTAATTTTTCCAAGGTTAGAGAACTCCTTTGTGTTTCTAACCATAATTTTTAAGCCAAGATGGCTATTTTGGCCCAAATTAATTATATAAATTGAAATACCACTTGAAAAATTATGGAAAATTTTTTTGTAGGTTTTCTGTGGTCAGAGAAGCTTAGGAAAAATATTATGAGGGTTTGAATAATCTTCAAAATTTCTATAATTAATTAAATGTGTATATCTTGTATTAATTTGTTTAAACTAAATATTAATAAAAAATCAACAAAATCAATTCCACGTTGTGTGTTAAAACCATTTTAACCCACATTAAAAATTTGAGAGTTATTTGATTAAGTTTAGGAACTAAAGTTGATCTTTTAAGAAACATTATATTTTTGTACAAAAATAATTATATAAAATTAAATACACTTAGAAAAATTATAAAAATTGGTTTTCTGAGTTCCTTGTTATCAGGAGCACTTTAAAAAAAATAAAAGTAATTTTTAAAAAAATACTTTATTTTTTAGCTTTATTTTGAATTAAAATAATTAAAAGTTTGCAAAAACAGAAAAAAACTTCAAAAAGTTCCTAATGGCTTCCTGTTCACTTGGAACTCATTAAAATATTTTTCCTAATTTTTTTAAGTTAAAAATCAATCTCCAAAGGCTTAAAAATATACTTCCCATATTTTCTCTTTAAAATAATTACAATAAAAAAATTAAAATTATAAGAATATAAAATTTGTTTCTCTAAGTTCTCTGGACTCAGGGAGGTTTAATAAGAATATAAAAATAATTTTTGGAAGTAAAAAATATTTTTTGCATTTAATTAAGTCATTAAAAAATAAATGAATAATTAGAAAGTTAAATTAAAACTTAACTAAAAAAATCGTAGCATTTTTCTTATGTGTTTTATCTGACCTAAAAGAACCTTTAATACTTTTCTCATAAACTAATAGCTTTCTTTTGATTAATTAAATAAATTAACTTTCAAAATCCAATTCTCTAGGCTAAAATAAAACTTAAATTAAATATAAATTTTAAAACCACATTTTTTTGCTCTCATGTTTTAAGTACTCTATAGGTAGGATATTCTAAAATATCTTAAGTCACTTGAATTATGATTCATAAGTTATGAGGTGAAGAGCCCTAGAAGTAAAGTGCTCATTTTAGGCTTTTGGTTCCTTAATCAAAATTTAGGATTGAACAAATGGAAAGGGGTAATTTTGATTCTAATTAATATGTTTGGATGATTGAAACATAATGGGTAAATCGTAGAAACCAGCTTGCCACCTTTTCCATGATAAGAAGGAAATTATGAATTTTCTAAATTATCAGATTTGGAAGTTAATCAAAATCAAATGATTTCTAAGTGATAGGCTTAGACCAGAGAGAAGATGTTTCATTTATGATTAAGTTAACAATTAATGATGATCTGATTTATTTTAATTAGAATCCATATCACCTAAATTAAAATTTTAATATTTATCAATCTTTCTCCCACTTGATTTAAAGGTCCTAGTAGTGATCTGGGATTGAAATTTAACTCATTTGATGGGATTTAGAGGATAACATGGTTGATATTAACACTACAAGCCTAGCTTTAGTGGTGAGTACAAAGGTCTTTAAAGACTGAAACTCGCTTTAGAGGAATTCACCTACATAACTTTTAAGTGAAGTATCAACTGATGAATTGAGTACCCTGTCTTTGGGATGATTAAAATTTCAAAGTTTATCGAGTAATGGGATAATTTTAATCTGACCTGGGATGATTAGTAGAACAATATGATAAGCTCAAAATGAACTCAAATGTTTCAAGGGATCTTTAAAGTAGTTAAGGGTCATTCCCTAAATAATTTAGAATGTCATATATATTTTAAAGGACAAATTGAACTTGCTATATTTTGTTCTTAAATCATCCATTAAGATCTTTTGGGACTTAATAAATCATAGTTTCAAGTTTGTTAGATACACCTTCATCTACTCTTGCAATTTTTTTTAAATTTATACAAAATTATTTACATAACGCAAAAGCTAATCTTTCAGTAAGAATGCTAAGAAGATAACTGTTATGCTTTTACTGTGTTATTTAATTTCTATCATTTTATATTCTACAAATTTTATAAACTGCTTGGGTGAGTACCTTACTTCACTTGCAAAATAAAAACAACTTTTTTAAAAATTAATCAATATTTTCAAAAATAAACATTTAATTGTTTCAAAGGTAACCATAAATTTTTTGAAATTTCATTAAACTTAAAACATCCTTTTGAATTTACGGGAGTCCCTCGGTGGAGGTAACCCATGATTACTAACGAGATCTCCCCAGTTTAAATGGGTTTCATTACTTATTTATGCTAAGTAAATTCAAAAGAAAGTAGTGATGCCAGAACAATGGAACCGTCGGATCCTAACCTGTGTCTCTCCAATCAACTTTAACATCCCCCATGATATTTAAATAACCATAACCTTAGGAAATACTTGAGTTAGCATCATGACTTGACAACTTAGAAAACTTAAACTTTCTACGACAAGGAGCTTAGCATTGTGGGCAGCACGATCATCTTTAACAACAAAACATTCCTATACTAGCTAAATCATTCCTAAGATTAAACAACCGAGCCATAAGATTTAGTGGTTGTCCGCCTAGTGCAATATAAATCCTTAATGTTTCTTTATGCTTTTGTATAACTATGCTATACAATATAAGCCCTAACTTATTTTAAAATTCTGATGTTGTAGTTTTTAATGACCTAAATCCTCACATCTTCTAGGCTATTTATGTGATCGTTTCACACAAATGTAAGCCCTAATTAATAAAACTTGCAGGATGAAATATTTAAATAATTTCTTCCTTAAAATTAAAGCCGAACCATAAGATAGCTTGGAAAGTCACTGAGGTTCTCCTCAGACTCTGTGACATCCCCTAGTTCTTCTTCCTTTGGATTTCAAAAATAAAATAATCTAAATTTGAGTCATTCCCCTTTCTCACCTTTTTGTCTGATCTCTTTGAAAAGTACTATTTTTTGAAATTCTTGAAGACAATATCTACTGATTTTATTGAGAGTTTTCTTAGGTGACTTCGATTATCTAAAATTTAATTAAATAAAATGGCTTGCCTTTATGGGAAACTTTCAAGAACGCAGCTTAATATAAACCTTATTTTTTTTTTTCACGGAACTTGTTGTCTTATAATAATATATTTTTGTAGACTAAAAAGATGTCATACATTTCTCAACTTATATAATTGAGCCCCACTATAAAGTCATTTGTTTATCTTTCAAGATAGATACATAGCTTGAGGAGTAGTGCTCTTTCATATAAATTTTGAAAGATATTGGATTATTTTGATTTCATAATTTTCTAAACTAAATATAAATA
>NW_018219229.1:32735-50376 GCF_001263595.1 Phalaenopsis equestris | reverse complement strand
ATTTATATATATATTATCCTTTTGAAGCGGGCGACCGGATTCAGATTCCAGCGACCGAAGTCTTTCATAGGACCCCCCTAAAAATTGTGTCGACAACTTTTGACGACTCCGCTGGGGACAAGTTTCCCTCTCCATTCAAATAAAGGAATATTGAATTCATATATTGGTAATGTGTTCATGTCCCTTATAGTCTAAATTACCCTTCTTCCATTGGCAAACTTCACACATTTCATTATTGGGTAAGTACGATCAACTCTTTCGGACTTCAGGACCGTCTGTTTAATCACCTGTGGACAGAGAAGTTCAGAAGTTCATTAGGACTTTTTATCTTTTGTGTGGGGTTGGATCCGTAACAGGTGTGTTGGTGGACTAGTGCCGCTTGAGCATTATGCGTTGTAAAGTTGCTCCCGCACTTGGTCCTAAACATCACTTTCCTCTTTAAGTGTCCTTTTCAATTTAGTTTGCTAATTTCCAAATTAAATCAAATTATATCATGTTGCGTTTGCTCTTTAACTTTTCTTACTTAATTAAATTATTCTACTTTCAAACTACTTTTATTAAATTTTAAGAATTTTACAAATTAAAAGTTAAATAAAGACTGCCCAGTTTACATAGCAACCTTTGTTAATTTTTGGTGTTCGCACTAGAGTTATAAAGTGTTGGCCAAATAACTAACCCCAAAAGCTTTCTTTTTGAAGCTGCTACAATGACGTTCCCTACGCACTTTCTCTTGCAACCTACTAACGAGCCACGATGCTTGCAATGTCACTCCCACCATCAAGTTTGGAGCCGGATTCGATGAACTTGAAGTTATACTCGGAAAGGCTCCATTCGTCATATTGAAAGTTGCTATTCTAGAAGTTCAGGAGCTGTCTGCTAAATTTAACCTGAATTTCCCCCATGATTTCCCTTCTTACAAGAAGGTAAAGACTACTGCCACCATGGTACCTGCCAAGTCTATTGTTCCCTTTTCTGCTAAGGGAAAAGAGATCATGGTTATTGAAGATACAACTTAAGGATTTACTGTCCCACAATTGGTATTTGAAATTAAATTAAATTCAAAATTAAATCGGTCACAAAGAAGAAACCGCAACCGAAAGGTTCGAAAGGCTGCTAAAGCCCAAATTTTTGAAGAGGTGTCTGTTGATGAAATTCCTCATCAGGAAGAGCTAGAATTGCTGGAGACCTATCCACTTCTGTGAGGGAATATGTTCCACCCATTAATGAACACCAATAGGTACAAAAGTATCCAAGAGATTGCTGCTACCTTACTGTCACCTCATGGACTTGGTGGGGAGAGGAAGAAGCCCCCTCCCATCACCTAAGTCAGTACAGTATTCTAGAGAATAGCTACAAAAGAGGGTTGTTCAGTCAGTGAATCACTTAAATGAGTGAGATGTGCATTATCCCCTCCCATGAAGAATGGAATTCTAAGAGATGTCAGATCTGCCAGACACCTCGAATATTAACTGAAACGTTGCTTGCTCACATTCCTACCAGGTTCTGCACAGGAAGTAGAGTTGATACTAACATCATCACCATCAATTATACTATCGCTACTCCAATACCTGTAGGTTGTCAATCGGTTAAGCCACGTCTGGGTCCAAGAATTATACCAGTTACCAATCATAAGGATGTTTCTAAAGTTCTGAAGGAAAGATGAAGAAGCTACCTGGTACTGCATCTGGTCTATACTACGGGGAGCATGCCTCTCTCTGACGTGTCGATGCCTCTAATGAGAAACCCTTTCTCAAGACATCACCATCAAAGAAAAATGTATGCATACCTAAGGTTGCCATACCAATGCGGTTCAGTGAGCCTGTAGGGTAGGGTTATGGAAAGAAGCAGGGGTATCAAGGTTGCCATACCAAAGTATCCGACAACGCCGAAGCTATTGCTACCAAGTTTGATGAACAAGGAGAGGATGTTCAAAAAAATCCTCCATATCTTAAAATGATCTAAGAAGAAATAATTGAAGAAAATTTTTTTAAGCTCGGGGTTGATATTTCTGAGTTAGCCCAAGAACATGGAGTTTTTGTTGATGATGATGATGAAGATTTTGACTTTAACAACTATCTCGATGAAGACTTCATGGATATTCATGTCATCAAAACTAGAGCCACTACATTTGTGCACGACGCCTAACCTCTTGTTGAAGGTAATGTCGGAGATGATCTTTGTAGGGTTGTTCTACAAAGGGACGAGCAAATCAACTAAATGGAGAAAAAGAATGGAAGAGATGACCACTCCATGGCTGCCAGGGCTACAGTTCATGGACAGTCTCAACCACAATCGTTAGCTTCTCCAGAAGTCAACCAGCCAGAAATTTTACAAATCCCAATTTTCGCCTCGATCATAGAATGTTGGGGCATACAATAGAGGGCTATTTGGTTTTCAAGGACTTGCTTGAGAGGAATTTTAAAGAAGGAAATATAACAGTCCCAAAGGAATATTAAAAAAACCTAAAAATGGTTCTATAAATATGATTTTGGCCTAGCCAATCACTCTGATAGATCCATATTCAGAAAAATATTGATGGAATATGGTTTGAAGCAAGTCATCTAAGAAGATACTAGATTAGATGCAGACTACTTCAATGCAGGCAGTCGTTAAGAGTCTACAGCATGCTCAGCCTAAGATGGAGATTTTGCCAGAGAAACCACCGCAACCAAAAGAGAAAGAAAAGGATGACATCGTGAAGATCGATAACAGGGGGGTTAGGATAGGGGTTGCCTCTATAGATTGGTTTTCTCAGATTCGGGAAAGAAATCCTTCATCCTCTGACCATGTATGCTTATTTGTTTGCCCCACCGTGGTATTATGAATATAATTAGTACGATTTTGATATTTTTTAATTATTTCTAATGATAACATAATTTAATATGCTCAATCTAACTCTGACCTAAATTCCCAAATTGATCCTCAAATCATACTTAAGTTCGATGATTTCATTAACGAGAATGAAGATATCGACGATACCGATTACGATAGTGTTGCGAGTGAGGAACTGATCCTTGAGTTTCACGCTGCACAACTTGATATCAACTTGGATCTCTTCAATAAAGAAGAAGAGAAACCAGAAATTTTACCTATAGCATCTTAAGAAAAAGAAAACATAGAAAGAAATATAAGGAGTGGGAAAGTGCTACCCCAGAGGTCAGCTCCAGTGGATAAGGGAAAACAAATAGTAACTCAAGAAGAGCTACCTCCACCTCCACCAGTGGAAGAACCACATATTCATGTAAAGATTGGAGGATTATAGAAAGTGGATTATAATGTGATAGCTCATCTTAAGAGGTTGCTGGCCAAACTAAACATTTACGACACACCGATACTGTCAAAGGAAATTAGAGAAACTCTAGTTACAACCTTGCTTGATGTAGAGATTTCCATAGCTCGGCTGGCCAGTACATCTTTTGATGAAGTTTTTTTTGTTAAAGGAACATCCTGAGAAAACCTTCACAGATGAAGACTTGTTGCTCGGTACCACCAACCCAACTGACTGCTCTACATCTCTGTTAATATTGACAGATCTATATTGTCCAGAGTTTTGGTAGAACTGGGAGCATCACTCAATCTATTGAGTCTACAGACATTGACATATTTAGATATTGAAATGCAAGAGCTTACAACTAATAAAATTATGTTAAGAGGATTTAAATAAAAGGAAGAAAAAGCCCTTGGAACAATTATACTATTAATGAAAGTTGGGGAACTAATAACAACCACAAAATTCCATATCGTTGATGTAGAGAACTCTTTCAATGCTTTACTAGGATGATCATGGATTCACAAGCATAATACAATCCCTTTGTCTCTACACCAACGTATCAAATATTTCAAAGAAGGTCAAGAACACTATATCAAGATAGATTTATAGTCATTTTCAGTTCATAAAGAGAACATGCATGAAGGTGCCACCTACTACGCGCCTCCAAAGAGAATTATATTTTCCCGTGAAAGTGTAGCAAATGAAGTATAAGATTCAAAACAATCACAAAGAAGAGGCCATTCAACTCCACTTCAACGATCTACCATCATTTCTTCACAATAAATTATTAGAGGTTCTTTTAGCTCATACACCCAAGATCAAGGTTGGGGATGTGGACGTGGAAGAACCAACACGATTGTTGAAAGAACTAGGTTGACCATCAACATCGACATGGAAAAAAAGTTCTGATGAAGAAATCTCCAAGTAAGAAATGATGATGATAAAAAAAAGAAACCAATGTATGATATTTCCTTGGAAAATGTGGAGAAAGATGAATATGAGTCGATGTATGATCAAATTAACCACTTTGTAAATGCCATGACCCTTAATTCAATCTACCCTTAAATGGTTGAGCCTTAAAGGGTTGAGAGTTTAGAGGTCAAGGAAGTTTGTAGCATTGGTTCAAAGCCGATCATGTTTTACCATGCTTCCTCTTCTGCTAGTTCTGAAAATCATGTAAATTTAGAAGAGAACTCTATGGGATTAATGGAATTAGCTTTCGGTTACTTTTCTCCTTGTGTACAAAAGTTTTTTCAACAAGGATATGTGCCAAAGCAAATGCTAAAGGATAAGCTAAAATATTCAAAAAATTGTGGAATGTTAAAAGTCAAACTCCTAACTCGAAAGAAGGTCTTGGATTTGGTACTGCAGGACCAGTCGATGACTCGAAGTTTTGCATGATTGTTACTAACGGATTGGAAGAGGATTGCATTGATGTAGAGGATGACTCTCAAAATCAATTGATAGATGATGCTCCACCAGAATTTAAAGATGAAATTAAGTCAATGGTGGATGAAATGAAAGAAATCAATCTTGATACTGAGGAGCAGCCCCAACCTACCTTTATAAGTTCTCTACTCAATATGGAAGAATACACAAAATTAATAAAACCATTGTCAAAATTTAAAGATTGCTTTGCATAGAGTTATAATGTAATATAAGGGTTGTCAGTAGAAGTTGCAGTCCATAATTTAAAGATATGACCCCTGTAAAATAAGCCCCCAGAATGCGCCTCGAGCTAGGCAGCAAGTCATTGTCGAGATGAACAAATTAATAGACACTAACTTTGTAAGATAAGAGAAATACCCCACATGGTTAGCCAATATTATGCCAGTTAAGAAGAAAAATGTATAAATTCGTGTATGTGTCGGCTTCAGAGATTTAAAAAAAGCATGTCCAAAGGACGAGTTTCCGTTACCAATACCAGAATGAATGGTGGACATCGCATCGACACATGAGATTTTCTATTTCATGGATGGATCATTTGGTTAGAACCAAATCAAGATGTCTCCAGAAGATGCAACACTTACGACCTTCAGAACACCAATTGGGATGTTTTGCTACACGATGATGTCATTCGGTTAAAGAACATCAGATCAACATATCAATGAGCTATTACAAAAATCTTTGATGACCTCATTCACAACTAGGTGGAGTGCTACGTGAATGATTTTTTCATCAAGAGCAAACATAAAATAGACCATCAGCATGATTTAAGGATCGTGTTCAAACGATTACGACAATATAATCTCAAGATGAATCCCTTAAAGTGCGTCTTCAACATCACTTCTAGGAAACTTCTAGGATTCGTTGTTCATCATCAAAGAATCAAGATCAACCCGAATAAGATTAAAGCTATCTTGGAAATGCTTCATCCCAAAACCTTGAAAAAACTAAGCTACTTTCAAAAAATTGACAAATCTGACACGCTTTATTTCTAATTTCTGAAGTAGGCGTCAGCTCTTCTTGACATTAATTAAAAAGAACGTCAAATTTGTTTGGAAATAGAAATGTCAGCATGCCTTCAAGGACGTTAAGTTATACTTAATGATACCTCCTGTTTTGGCAGCCCCTATCTCGAGAAAACTGTTGATACCTTATACCACTACCCCCTGTTGGCTCAGGTCAACGATGAGGGTAAGGAAAATGCACTCTATTTCTTAAGTTGACATCTAATACCGACGGAAGTAAAGTATCTTCATATTGAGAAGCATTGTCTAGGTTTAATTTTCACCATCCAAAAGCTTGGGTATTACATGCTTTATCATAAGATTACCCTTATTTCGAAGGTTAATCCATTGCAAAATTTGATGCCCCAACTAACACTTTTCAGATGTTTTGCTAGGTGGTCGATGATTTTTTGCAAATTGATATAACTTTTGCTCCCCTTCGTGCTATCAAGGGAAAGAATTTAGCAGATTTTCTCGCAGCGCACCCACTTCCAATTGGGTCCCCACTCAACAATGAATTACCAGATGAGCATACTATGTTGAGATTCTCTTACCACCTCACAGAGCCGCGTACAGAGAATGAAGCATAATATGAAGCATTGTTCACCGGGTTGGAATAGGCAAACTTGATGGATATAGCTGATATTCCAATCAATGATGACTCACAACTCATCATCCAGCAAGTTTACGGACAATAAAATATTTTGAAACCAAGGCCACCAGAATACCACAGGTACACAATGAAGCTGCTTGAACAGATTCCTAATGTGACTCTATACAAAATTCCTCGAGGAGATAACGCCCGTGTCGATGCTTTAACAATACTTGCCAATGAAATGGTGTGCTTCCTAGAGGATTCCATTGATATTATTGTTCAAGGAAGATGATTTTTATCTTGGATCAACCTCGACAACTTACTCAAACTCAAAAAAAGAAGAAAGAATGATGATTGCAGTTGCTGACACCAACGAAGACTGGGGCAAGCCATTGATGGAATATTTGCAAACTGAAAAACTACTAGAGGATAAGTATGAGTCATATCACATCACAAGAATGGTTATATCATATGCTCTAGGAGGTGATGTCCTCTATAGAAGATCGTTCGATTAGATGTGGCTGCGATGTCTAACTAGAGCAGCAAAGAAGTACATGCCAGATTGTGTGGCGCTCACTAGTCAGGACCAAAAATGAAAATGAAGATCAAGAGACTCAAATGTTATTGGCAAGCAATGAAATTCAATTACATGGATATAGCTGGAAGGTGTCACCTTTGTCAAGTGCATGGGGTAGTTATACTCCAACCTCTGAATGTGCTACACCTAACTGTTGCATCATGACCATTTGAGTGTTAGGGCATGGACATAATAGGTCTAATAGATCATCCATCCTCTAAAGGACATAGATTTATTCTTGCCTTTATGGATTAATTCCCCAAGTGGACAGAGGCAGTGTCATTATGAGAGGTTGCAACAAAACATGCTCTGCAATTTTTCAACAACTTTGTAAAAAAACATGAGATAGACTGGAGGTACTATACGATTTACTTTCCTTGAGAAAACGGCCTAGCCGAGGCCTTTAACAAAATTTTCATGCAAATCTTAAAGAAGACATTGGATGAAAACAAAAGAGATTGGCATAATAAACTATTAGAAGCTTTGTGGGCCTACCGGACAACGTTAAGAACTCCCACTTAATGTACACCCTACGCACTTGTGTATGGCTCTGAGGCTGTACTACAGTTAGAAGTCTAGACACCGTCTCTCAAAGTTTCCATCACCAACCAAATTACAACTGAAGAAATTGAAAAATGTAGACTTCAAGAATTAGAAAATCTTGAAGGAAAATGACTATTTGCACAACAATATTTGAAACTCTACCAAGCGAGGATGGTACAGACTCATGACAAAATTGGTATGCCCGAGGGTGTTCAAAGTTTGTGATCTTGTTCTAGTTCTCAAAAGAAATTCTTCAACACCATATGATAGGTGGAAATTATGAACCAACTTGTGAGGGACCATTTGTCATAGAAAAAGTCTAATCGGGAGGAGGTTACCAATT
The DNA here is from genome assembly GCF_001263595.1 of Phalaenopsis equestris. Lineage (NCBI taxonomy): Eukaryota > Viridiplantae > Streptophyta > Magnoliopsida > Asparagales > Orchidaceae > Phalaenopsis > Phalaenopsis equestris. The sequence continues at coordinate 42,597 of NW_018219229.1, read as the reverse complement.
AGTGGATTTCTGAGGCAAAAGACCTATGCTGTCGGTCAATGATCACTACTTGAAGTCATATTACCCAAATTGATGTTACGTAAAATCATCTTTTTGAAATTTTAATTGTTCTAGGGTTATTTATTTATCCAAGTGTTTGTGACTGGGTCCAAAATTTGGTAAAAAATTAACCTCAATAAAATGAAAATTTTGGAATTTGTTCATTTTAATCTTCTCCTTTTCTCTCTAATTTTGAAATTACATTACATTAAAATAAATTAAATAAGAAATTTGCGCATATGTACAAATTAAATTTTTTTTAATGAATGCTTTGTTTTTGTTCTTGCTCATGCTGAACTTCAACCCACTGATGTTTGTTGGCATAATTATTACGGGGGGGTCCTATGGAAGCTGTCGGTTGCTAGAATCAGAATCTCGTCAATCAAACTGATTTCATATCTTCCATAGTTTAAATGAGAGAGTTCCACACCTTAAGATGTATACATCTCAAAAGATAGACACATGATTTGATGGTGAGGCTCAATCAAATAAACTTAGAAATGTATAACATCCTTTTAGTCTGCGAAACCATTTTATTATAAGCTGACAAGTTTTCATATTTAATATGAAAAACTTAATAGGGTTTATATTAAGCTGGGTTCAGAAAAGCTTCCTATAAAGGCAAGCCCATCTAGTTAATTACATTTTGGATAATTTAATTCACCTAAGAAAACTCTCAAAAAGAATTAGGGGATATTATCTTCATGACTTTTCAATGAGATCGGACAAAGAGGTGTGAAATGAGAATGACTCAAAATTGGAACATTTAATTTTGGAATTCAAAAGAAGAAGAATAAGGGGATGTCACAAATTCTAAAAAGAACCTCAGTGACTTCCCAATATACCCTATGGTTTGGTTTCAATTTTGAGGAGAAATATTTAAGCTTTTGATCCTGCCAACTGATCCTAACTACTTATATGCAATAGTATAACAATGTTTTTAATGATATTTCTCAGTTATGTTTCCTTACTTTGCAGCAGAACCAAAAGGTAGATTCTAGAAAAAATGAGAATTTAACCTTTTAATTTATATATATATATTGGGATACTACGCAAGTATATGTACAGTTATCAAGTACTTCAAAACTTTTTGTTTAAGACGACCTGATATCGAGCCCACAGGGAGAATACACAATATGCATTATTGAACAATAAACTTTCTATTTTAAAAAGACAATTACTTAAACTATAGATATTTTTATACTAAATAAAATTCATATATTTTTGATATTTTTGATATTTTGACAAAATAGTAATAACTTCTAAAGATAACTTGAGTTTATGTAAAGAAATACACTGAATATGAAAATATATTTCTCCTTATCTTAAATAAGTAACAAGTATAAGAATTCTGTTGTGGATGTATGGCAACTTGTGTTGTGCCAAATAGGAGCAATAATATTCTTTACCCTTACTATAGTTGCTATAAAGACCATTGACTAATTTAAAGTTTGAAAAGTTTTAAAGACCGGCTAGGCAGGGAAGGAACTAGCTCTCACTATAGAGTTCTCTCGATTCCCTCCACACATTCTCCTTTATACAACTTCATGTGATTCTTTCCAATTGTTGACAGAGGTAATACCAGCCAAGTTCTTACTTGTTCTCACAACAAATTTTAACATCTAGATAGGCTAAATCAAGAAGTAAATGAAGTACATGGAATTAAATCATCACAATTTCGTCCAACATTAAAGATTAATATTTTCCACAACTTCAATCCAACACTTTAATTACTTATCATTTTAAGGAGAAAAATAAAGAAAACTACTCAGAATTCATGGAGAAAACATAACCACCCCCTTTTTAGCACTTTAGGACTCTTAAAAAAGTCTCAACTTTCTTCTTTTATAAATCTCCAAAAGGTGCCTTGGTAACTTTTCAATGTGTGTCCTAATTCAAAATATTCTCCAAAGGATGCCTCCTTTCAAGAGTCTTTTAACCATATTTTTGTTTCTAGTGGTCATAACCACCCACTTTAGCCAATAGGTGCCTCAAATGTCCCTTCAAAATTTGGAAAAAATGAAGTAAACTGTCACATAACTGCCTCAGGTGCTTAAGCATGGGGCCTTTGGTGCTTAGGCGCTGCCTTCTCTGTTTCACCGTCGCATAAGCGCCGGATCTGGCGCTTAGGCGCCATTAGGCGCCAAAACACTTTTGCACAAATTTCACATTTTTGCTCCAAATTTGATACTTTTTCACTCTTTTTAGCATTTTTCACCTTTTTACTTGTACTTAAAAGAAAAACACACAAATACCTTTTATTAAAGCACAATATCTCAAAAATAGGCATACAAATTTAAAATATGTCGAAGAACACTATATATTTTAGGTGTATCAAAATCTCCCAACCTTAAAATGTTACTTGCCCTCAAGTGACACTTCAATATTTAAAAACCAAATAAGCATGATATGTCTATGAGTTTCTGTAGGAGTTTCTAAAATTTAGATTTAGAAATGTAGTAGTCAAATTCAGAAAGAATATTTAGTAAATGAGACCAACTTAAAGTTTAGAAATTTTTAATATTAAGAAATATAAAAATATGAGTTGATATCTAATTAAGAAATATTGTAGATTTTTCAAATATAGAATTTAGTCCTTTTATTATCTTCACTTAAATTTTTTTTAAAAAATAGCTTTACTTACTATATTATATCCCTAAGCTTAAGGGTTTCTCAAGTCTTTTACTTTAAAAGTTGAAATGTGGAACCGATTTTTGATTAGGCACTAATCTTCAAGCTTCTCCTATCTTATATTTTTTTTCTTTTTCTTTTCTTTTTCTTTCTCTTTTTCTTTTTCTTTTTCTTTTTTTTTCTTTCTCTTTTTCTTTTTATTTTCTTTTTCTTTTTCTTTTTCTTTTTCAAGAAAGGATTACTATATTTGGATATACCTTAATGGTTTTGAACTCCACTACTCATTTCTTAAAGAAAAGTCCTGATATAAATCTTTTACTTATAAATATAATAATAGTCTGAAAAATTATATTTATTAAAAGAAATTTAAGTATTAAAAAAAATTCTAAATTTCTAAACTTTTCAAAAATACAAATTTTCTTACTAAAAGATAGTTACACTCTATCTAGCAATTTCTACACTAAAAATTTTTAACTGAAAGTTTTTCTTCATTACTAAGAATTTTAACTAAATTTTCTTACTCATTTATATAATCAAATTTTACCTCCCTAATATAACTTCTTACATGATCATTTTTCTTTTCAAATTAAATTTACTTGAAGCACATTTGAGAAAAAATAAAATTCATGTTTTGAAAATATTTTTAATCCCCCCCCCAAACTTAACTTTTTAACAAGATTAAACAGTTGATCATCATATATATATATAAGCAAGAATGAAAATTGAAATAACATGCTTACAAGAGTTTCTATACCTTAATTATACAAGTATAAAACTAAATACAAGAGTAAAATTAATTTTTGATCAATTTTCTATCATTTTCATTTTAATTCAAAATTTCAAGATTCATTAGACTTCTAAGTAGTCGGTACAGACATAAAAACTATCAAACTAACTTACTTTGAATACACAGTTTAAATATAACAACAAACACACTTACAAGATAAAAGAAAAATACAGGGTAGCAGTTTTCTGAAATTAAAGTTTAAAACTAAAGTTAGCAAGATTTCAAATTTTTCAAAAGATATAGAATCAAGTTCAATCCTTAACTAATTAACACAATACTTAACACACAACAACAGTCACTACCATAGAATTTTAAAACAAAATACTAACAAACAAAAACATCACAATAACAATCAAACAAAAGTCCAAAACATCACATAATCTAAACAGATACATAAATGTAAATGTAGCAAGTCCAAACTACATACTCCATCACATATTTCAAATATAAAAATAACTAACTCAGTCCTCCTCCTCATCATCAGAAACCCCGCTATTACAGACATCTGCAGGCTCATAATTAGGGTATCTAGGATATGGAGGAAATTGCACTGCTTGGTTACCCCTAATGAGGCTCTCCAAAGATGAGTGAAATTTATCTTCATAATTATTTTTCCTTCTATTATACCCATCAATATGATCTACAAAGCTTTCAAAATTTCCTACCTTATTTGACGTATAATTGATGTTGTCCATCATCCCCAGCAATAATTGGTTTTGAGTTTTAGTAAACTCAACTCTAGAAGTAGAAGCTCGCAAGGTAGATGGTCTAGATGTAGAAGTAGTAGAGGTGGATGCAGCAGACATTGCATTCCAAAACACCTTGAAAATCTTCCTCTCTGACATAAAATAGAATGCTCGAAATACGACTTCACATTTACACTTGTAATTGGCATTAGAGGTAATAGTACTTCCACCCAGCTATCATATCTCACTCCAGCCTACTCTCATAAAAAAAAGATCAAGGAAGCAAATCCCAGAGCTGCAGTAGTAGCGCCAATGCACAAGTTTTGATTTTTTTGAACTTAAAATGCACTATAAGCCTAAGTATACCACCCCTAAATGGTCTCATAAAATTTAAATGACTTTTTTTCTCTTCTTTATACTCTCCTCTTTCTCAAAATTCTCCAATATAACTAATTCGATTCAAGGCTAAAATAACACTAAACTTTGACAAAAAAACAAACATATACATTCATTCACAAACTAGTACAAGTACATATAACACTTAATTCTCATTTCAATTAGTCTCGGATGAGAAAATTTTTTTAAATACAAACACTTAACAAACATTCACAATTAAACACATAACATACATAAACTCAAAAAACAATATTTAACATTAACACATAAAACAACGAATCCTAACAAATAAACTCTAACACTGAACTTAATTCCATTCTTCATTTGTTGGGACAAGTTTTGGTCTTTCATTACTCTCTTCTTGGGCACTCAGAAAATAGAGTTGATAAAGTGGATGGTGGTGACGAGCTTTGATACAATCTTCTTCAATCCATTTCTACTTAAGATACATCACCTTATCCGCTTCTTCTAAATAACTACTATCACTAAATTGCATTCTTAATTTTAATCCGATATGCTCTAGATGGGCATTAACATCATTTACCTTTGTCTTAAGTAGATCAATGCTAGTCTCAATTTTTTTGATCTTTTCCACTATTCCTTCAATACTAACGGCTAAGAAACTATTATACCTCTCATGTGCACTTTTACTAATAAATTTATTCCTCACGATCTCTTCCTTCTTCCTCAAACCTATCTCTCATGAAAACATATTCTCTAAATCTCCCTTTCGCTTAGAATTTTAGGGCTAAAAAAGATCTAGAGTGAAATTCCTTCATTAAACCCTTCTATTTATAGGCCTAAATCCCTCAAGTAACTTCTGGGCACATCCTAATACAGACTAGACATGTTTTAGTCAACAACTTGGCGGTTAAGCATTCTAGAAAGTGAATTTTGCACATGGGTTTTAACTCTCGTGCTTAAGCACCAAATATTGGTGCTTAAGCGCCAGTGCTAAATTTTGCACCAGTCAACTTAACATCCAAATTCTCATTTTAGCATGTCTAGATCACTAAATAAAGTCTTAAAATCATTACTAACATATAATAGTCTAAAAAATACTACTCAAAATTTTCTTAATTAAGCAAAAACAAAAATAAAAAGAAAAACACACTGATAACTTATGTGGATTGCATCCCACAAAGCGCTTGGTTTAACGTCGTCAGTCCGACGTAACCAGTGCTTATTCTCGTTGACCCAACATAGTTTGATCATTAAATTTATGTTGGACTTCTACAAAATAAGATTTCAGTCTATGACCATTCACTTTAAATACTTTCTTAGTTTTAGGATCTTTGATATCCACAGCTCCATAAGGATAAACTTTTATCACAACAAATGGACCCATCCACCTAGACTTAAGTTTACTTGAAAATAAAACTTTTTAACCTGACTGCAAATTTTTAGTAAGAATCTTTTGATCATGCCACATTTTCTTTTTTTTTTTGTAAATCTTAGCACTCTCATAAAATCATTCCTTATTTAGTTGCATTGTTAATTTCATAAAGCATAATATAACTTGCAGTAAATTTAAATAAATTATAGGAAAATAAAACAAAAACATTCAATATGGAAATTTTAAAAATGAATCGTAAGAAAAATGCAAATAAGAAAAAGAAAACCCGTAGTCCCATGTGAAGGACCAGCATTAAGTGTATGATATTGGTAATGGTGAGGGCTCAGAGCTGGACTGTGTGCTTCTCAACCTTGAGTAAGAGTTACCAACTTGATAAGCTATAAAAAGTAGTCTCTAACCTCAATCCAAGTGATTAACCATGAGCCTTTATAAGCTTTCAGTTTAATTTAATTTCCATGCATGTAGGATTTATTTTAGTAGGCAAAAGTAGTTATGTGGTGAAATACATTATTGTTTGAAATAGTTTTGCAAAGTAGCATAGTCTACAACTTAATTACTCTAATCGATCTAGGACTACTGAAAACCTAAGAATATCGAAGGTAACAAGCTTTTCAAGAGTCGGGGAATAATATCGTCAGTCCTATCCTCTCCCCTTTATTGAAGATCCTCAAGGTAGGAGATGTTATTCTAAATCCCGCTTTGTATCACCGTTTAACACACATTAACATTATCGTCATCGCCCTAACCACCTAGACCTCAATCTCACAAAGGTCTCGTGATCCATATGTGGCAAAAACCAAATATTCCGGATCGCTCACAAGAACTTGAATACCTTAGGGAAGACTTAAATTATCGAGCATTGGGTCATAAATGTACGATAAGTAGTGTAGGAAATTTTTTTTGATTTATGTGATTTAACGAGTCCCGGGGCATAACTTGGTAGGTCCCTAAATGTTTTAAGGATGATTTTCTTGAACAAAGCATAATAATATCAGTTGTCCATCAAAATATCCAAAAGAATATAAATATGTTAGGGGAATAACCCTAAATAACCTTTAAGGTCTTCTGAATAATTTCAAGTTCATTTGAACTTATTATGTTGTTAAGTTAATCATTTGAAGCTATATTTAGATGCAGTGGTAATATTTTAACATATTCTCAATGAACCTTGATGATTTAATTATCACATGTTCGGGGTAATTAGAAATTTGTTTAATGTTCTACCATGGAATTATGTGAGTGGATGCCCTCAAGGGAAAGCTGAATCATTAAGTTTCTTGCTTTTGGTTAAAGTTGGGCTTATAATGCTTTAAAAGTATCTAGGAATGACATTTTTTCCTTTTCTAAACCTCATTAAACAAATTCAGATCAAGGCCAATTCACTACTAAGCCCTTAAGTTAAGTTTTTAGGGTAAATTTACAATAATGAAAATGTCAGGTTAGATGGATTTAATTCTTATTAAAAGATCGTACTTGGTCGGCATAATTTTTAGGGGGTGTCGTCTTGTGGAAGCAGTCGGTCGTCGGAATCGGAATCTCATTGCCCACTTTGGAGGGACATTTTAATTTACATATATATATATTTACTTTTAGAAAAATATGAAATCAAACTGACACCATATTTTTCATAGTTTAAATGAAAGAGCACTGTACCTCAAATCCTATATCTATTCTGAGGGATAAACACAAGACTTGAGGATGAGGCTCGATCAAATAACCTAAGGAAAGTATGACGCCCGTTTGATCTGCGAAACCTTTGTATTTTTTAACAAGTTCCTCTATTTAATATAAAGGATTAAATAGGGTTTATATTAAGCTGGGTTTGGACATGCTTCCTATAAGGGCAAGCCCCTATAATTAATTACATCTTAAATGACTAAAGTCACCTAGAAAGACTCTTGATAAAAATCAAGAAATATTATCTTCAAGGAGTTTCAAAGGGTAAGACTCTTCAATGAGATCAGACGTAGAGGTGTGAATGGGAGTGGTTCAAATTTGGAACATTTTATTGTAGAATCCAAAGGAGGAAGAACTAGGGGAAGTCAGGGATCTAGAGGCGAACCTCGGTGAGTTCCCAAGCTATCTTAATGTTTGGCTTCAGTTTTGAGAAGAAATATTTAGGTGTTTCATTTTGTCAATTTTTTTAGTTAGGGCTTACATTCGTGTGAAATGATCACACAAATAGCTTGGAAGATGTGAGGATTTAGGTCGTGACAAACGACAACCTCAGAATCCTAAGATGAGTTAGGGTTTGTATTGTATAATAGAGTAATACAAAGGCCTAATGAAAAGATGAGGGTTTACGTTGCATAAGCAAGCAACCTTGAAGTTCTATGGCTTTGTTGTTTATGTATACGGAAGGAAGATTGGTTTAGCTGGGGAAGACAGGTTTTGCTGTTGAAGATGGTTGTGTTGCCCACAATGCTAGCTCCAAGCCTCTGCGGCGATGAGTTTACGAGTTTAAATTTTCTAGTGAGTCAAGTTATAATGTCAAATCAGGTAGCACTATGGTTGTAGTTCTTTCAATTTTATGGGGGATGTTAAAGTTGATTAGAGCGACACCGATTAGGATCCTACGGTTCCCTCGTTACGACACCACTACTTTCAGTTGGTTTCTATTGGATTCACTTAGTCCAAATGAACTTACTAAACTCAACTTAATGAATTCCATAATTTCATTTAGATCGTTGGAAGCATCGTTAGCAACCGTAGGTTTCCTCCTCCAAGGAATTCCCGATCATCCGATAGAGACGTCTTAATTTAGTTGAAGTTGTAGTTTTGTGTGATGTTTGTGATTAAATTTTTGAGTTATTTTTTATTTTGAATATTGTAGGGGTGAAATTTGTCTTGGTAGATTTTAGTTTTGGTTTTGTGGCTATCCTAATAGTTTTATTTTTCTATACAAATTTATAATATCACAAAAGTATAACATAAAATTACAATAAAGACAACGCTGTAAACTGTAAAAGCGTAACTGGCGAGTGTTCTCGTTCCACCAACTGAAACTTAAAAATGCATGTTAAGGCAGTTTATGGAGAGCAAGGAAAGTAAAGTTCTATTGGTTTTCCTAACCTTATGTCATATTTTGGTGGGTCCTTTTAATTAAGGATGATTTTATCAAGCAAAACATATTAAGTTTAGTAGATCTTCAAGACATCCAACAAATCTAGAGATTGAAACAGGTCCGTGCTACTCTCTCGCTGCTTGGTGGAAAATCTCGAGTTATTTTAAACTAATTATGTTATCTTAATTATCCCTATGAAAGGGGTAATTATCATTTATCATTTAATTTGAAAATTATGTGAGTGTATTTCCTTAAAGAGCAAGTTGGTGTAACTTGAACACTTAGCCAATTTTTTATTAGGCTTAGTGGTGTTTCAAGGATGTTTGATTAAGTTATGTTTATTTCTCTAATCCTCATTTAGTCAATTTTGATTTGACCTAAGTCACCACTAAGCCCTTAAGACCTAGGCGAGTGTCTCAATTAGTTTTGAAAACGTTAAGCTTTAAGTGGTCATGATTCATGATTTGGATTTTATTTGAAAATCAAGATGGGGGCATTAAATTGATTAGTTATTGACTTTAAAATTCATCCCCCAAGTCCAGGATTATTTAATTTTAATAAACTTCCAAATTTTAATAATTTAGAAATTTTTTGACTTATCTTTTTAATGAGTAAAGTGAGATTGGTTTCTACCAATTAACCCCTTATGTTTCGAATAAATTGATTAAGATCAGAGGTTACCAATTTCTCTCCTTGACTTAAGCCTAAATGTTAATTAAGGCTAAATTTCCAAAATTACACATTTGCCCCTAAGGCTCTAACACTTCATTATTTGTCAAATTCAATTTAAATTACTTTGAAATTTTTATCCTACCTTATTCATGGGTCAATTAAGACATCAGAGGAGAAAATGTGATTTTTGAAAATTTAATTTAATTTATATAATTATTTTAATGCAAAAA
>NW_018219229.1:0-31370 GCF_001263595.1 Phalaenopsis equestris | reverse complement strand
TGGTTTCATGGTGTTTGGACTGGTCACTAAGTCCAACTAATGGCTGTGATGGAGTTAATTTGGTGACTTTAGGGTGGTTAGGTCACATTTACTGCATGGGTCCAAGTGGGTGCAAATGACCAAAAATTGGGTTTAGGCTAGGTTATCCATGTAAATTGGCCCAAATAAAATAGTTCATTTCGTGTAGATGATCATAAGGAATAACTTTGGTGAAGAATAGAAATGGTTTTGAGTTTAATTGAAGGTTCAATTTGAGGGAATTTTAATTTTTAGTCAATTTGGTCATGTTTGGCTAGGCTTAGGTCTTTCTTGGGTTATCCTTGGGCTAAATCAAATTTGATTATTTTAAATGGTCAATATAGATACTATGAAGAGTTTTCAACATGAATTGGGAGCCAATTTCAAGGTTAAGGATATCAATTGGGTAAAATTTGGGACTTAGCCAATTTGGGAATAAATTTGGGAATTTTGGATTTAGGCCAAAATAAAATAAATTTGAACTTAACCAAGGCCAATTGATGGTTGGTTTTGATGTATAGAAATGTTATAAAGAATTTTAAATATTAATTGAGTCCAATTGACTAGGCTATGAGTTCAATTTGGTGAGATTATGTCATATGGTCAAAATTGGGGTTTTGACCCAAATCGAAATTGGGCTCAAATCATGGACCAATTGAGTTTGGATTTTGTTTAGTTTGGTCATGTCAGAAGTGAAGTAAGGATATCTTAAGCACTTGCATTTTTGGAAATAGTATCCCTTGATTTGGGGTATCTTTGGTCCATCACTTGATTTAGGTGATCGTCTAGCTTTGGTCAGATGTGTTTTGGCTCAACCTTAGGGGTCAACTAATGGCTGAGTTGGAGTTAATTTGGTTGCTTTAGGGTGGTTAGGTCACATTTACTGCATGGGTCCAAGTGGGTGCAAATGACCAAAAATTGGGTTTAGGCTAGGTTATCCATGTAAATTGGCCCAAATAAAATAGTTCATTTCGTGTAGATGATCATAAGGAATAACTTTGGTGAAGAATAGAAATGGTTTTGAGTTTAATTGAAGGTTCAATTTGAGGGAATTTTAATTTTTAGTCAATTTGGTCATGTTTGGCTAGGCTTAGGTCTTTCTTGGGTTATCCTTGGGCTAAATCAAATTTGATTATTTTAAATGGTCAATATAGATACTATGAAGAGTTTTCAACATGAATTGGGAGCCAATTTCAAGGTTAAGGATATCAATTGGGTAAAATTTGGGACTTAGCCAATTTGGGAATAAATTTGGGAATTTTGGATTTAGGCCAAAATAAAATAAATTTGAACTTAACCAAGGCCAATTGATGGTTGGTTTTGATGTATAGAAATGTTATAAAGAATTTTAAATATTAATTGAGTCCAATTGACTAGGCTATGAGTTCAATTTGGTGAGATTATGTCATATGGTCAAAATTGGGGTTTTGACCCAAATCGAAATTGGGCTCAAATCATGGACCAATTGAGTTTGGATTTTGTTTAGTTTGGTCATGTCAGAAGTGAATTTGAGTTTAGGATTGTAATTTTGGTCAATTGAGATCAAATTGATGAACATTTGAGTTAAATTTGGGAAAATTTGGGTCTTTAAAGATAAATTTGGGGATTTTGGTTAAAGATGGTCAAATTGGGCAAATTAGATCATGTGGTAGTTGAGACAAATTAAATTAAGAGTATTTGGGTTTTATTGGGATTTTCTGGGAATTTTTGGAATTTTTGGGATTTTTGGCACAAGAGGGGTATTTTGGTAATTTGGGGGTGTTTTAGGAGTAAAAGACCAAGGTGGGTATTTTGGTAGAGTTGAGGTACCAACCATCATCAACAAGCCATGGACCAATGGAAACCCTATTTTGGGTCCTCTACATAGTGGTAACCAAACTATAGCCCTAGGGCTGGTAGGTTTAGGGGACCATCCACATGAGTATCTAAAAAAACAAGGGATCTAGGCTAGAAATTTGAGTTTAGGGTTGTGAGTGAATGTTAGTGTAGATGAGAGTAGTGACTGCCTTAGTTCCAGACCAACACACATGGTTAACCCTAAGGTCTAGCAGTCCTAAGGGTGACTCATCTTGAATTTCCCTCATAGTGACCCAACCTACTAAGTATTTAGAGGTTGAGACCAACATGTGGAACTTCAAGTTGATTATAGAAGAGTTTGGAATTTCTAGTGGTGAGGGTGCCTTTTCTAGTTTTCTAAGAGTTACACTCAAAGATTGACTTAGTCCAATGTAAAGTGGGCTAAGTATAATGATTTAAGGTAAGTGTGTATGATTTAAGGAATTTACGGTTTTTAAATATAAATTTATAATTCTGAATTTTAACCCTAAAAATAAGGAAGTCATTTTAAAATGCTAAAAGGCTAAGTTTTTTCATTTTAAGGTTTAAGTCTGTCACCATAAATTTCTTGGCCAATTTCCAATTTAATTTCCTATTTTCTGATTAAATAATTATTTTAAAAAATAATTATAAAGTTTCATGAAAATTTGGTAAATTTAATCAAAGACTTTTTCAATCTTTGGAAAAATCAATGAATGTTCTTAAGAATGAAAGGATCATTCTGTGGAAATTTCAAAATTATTAAATTTGTAATTAATTTTTAATAATTAAAATACTCTAGAGAGTAATTAATTAATTAAAAATTAAATATGAATCATTAATACCGAATTTTGGTTTCATAATTTTCTCCTAATCTCCCTAAGTCTATGGGTATTTTTATTTATTTTTGTGATTTTTCTATAGAAAAGATAAGAATTTTTAAATTTTTATGTATTTTCTATATTTATTAATTTCTTACTTAAAGGAAATAACACGTGGCACTGACTCAGACCTTGGACGCTCCCAAATCTGATGCAGCGCGGTTCTATTGGTTGTAGTTTTACACGTGGAAGCCACGTAGCTTGCAGTTTAAATTATTTCAGATGGACAATTTCGCGGTCTGACTCCATCTCTGTCGTCCATTTCCAATACACTTAAATGGATGTAATCGGTTCATCATCTCAAAAGGAGATGAACCAAGAGTCCTCAATTTATTTGGCTTTACATCTCTCTTGATCTTTGACCAAACTCAATTCTATTTGTTTCCAGAGGAGCATCTCCTCTAGAAGAAGACATCCATATGGTTAATTTGTAATGAATTAATAGTTCACTTCACAATGTGTAGAAACTGAACTGCAATTAGGGTTTTAGTTCATACCTTGGCCATAGTCTATGAAGCTTAAATCTGATTGATTCTAGAGCTTCTTATGGAAGTCAAAAAGCTTGTCCTTACTTCCATTTAATTTAAATTTAGCTCTTTCTAGGAGTTCAATGAAAAGGTGATCTCAGTTTCACTAAACTATAAAGTAGAGGCTAATTTTAATCAAAGACTTCTCCTCAAGGCTCAACGATGGATTTGAGACTGTCAATTTGGGGTTTTGGTGCTTTTTTTGTCAACCTGAAAATATGTCCTGATTTTCAGAGTAGAAATTGAGCTTCTACAGTACTCTATAAAGATACAATTAAAGGGTGTTTTATTGTTTGAGGCAGAGGCAAAAAATTTGGTTTTGGAAGTTTCAAGAATTAGGCAGTGTATGGATGTCTTCTCCTTATTCAATCTCGTGGCCAACTCCTTTTATAGTCGTTAATGGTGGCTGCATGGTTCAGGTTTATGAAGGGAAGGTAGCTCTTATCCTTAGATTGATATGAGGATAAGCTCTAAGGGTAATCATTGCTTGGATAGAGCATTCCATCAGTTATCCTTAGTGACCTTCATTTATGTTAAAATTTGGGCTTCTATTTTGGCTACCTCCCATTGGCTAGCTTGGGTGGTGTGTATGTCAGTTCAATCAGCTTGATAGAGCCTTCACCAAATGATTTTCATGGTCAGGAAGGTCTTACATCCAATAGTGAAAAGGAGAGTAGATGCCATACTCCATCTAAGGAGGTCTTATATTATAACCATAGATGTCAAATGTCAGTGTCTATCTATTTTGAGAAGGAATGCTATGCGACTTAACATTCTATCTCAAGGAAATAACTATAGAAAAACCATAAATCTGTGTCAAGAAGGTCTTTCATCCAATAGTTAAAATAAGAGAGGATGTCATACTCCATTTAAGGAGGTTTTATACTAGATGTCGATGTCTATCAGTCTTGAGAAGGAATGCAATGCGACTTACATCCTATCTAAAATAAAGAGCAATAGGAAAGTCATATCTCTGTGTCAGGAAGGTTATCTATTCAATAGTTAAAATGAGAGTAGATGTCACACTCCATTTAAAGAGGCCTTATACTACAAACCATAGATGTCAAATGTCAATGCCTTTCAATTTTAAGAAGAAATGATATGCCACTTACATCCTATGTCAAAGAAATAACTATAGAAAAGCCATAACTTCATGTCAGGAAGATTTTACATCTAACACTTAAAAGGAGAGGAGATTCCATTATCCATTTAAGGAGGTCTTATACTACGACTCAAAGATGATGATTCGTTTGTCTTGAGAAGTAATGCTAGGAGAGTTATATCCTATCCCAAAAGAAAATACTAAAAGAATGACATACCTCAGTGTCAGGAAGGTCTTATATCCAACAATAAAGAGAAAGTGGATGCCATATTTTAGTGAAAGAGGTCATATAACACTTCTCAAAGATGTTTAAGTGTTAATTTTGGAGGAGGAATGCTATGCAACTTACATCCTATTCCAAGGAAAAGACTAAAGGAATGTCATAACTCTGTGTCAGGAAGGTCTTACATCTAATAGTAAGAGAGAAACTAGATGCCATATTCTATCAAAGGAGTTTATATACTATTTCCCAAAGATGTCAATATGTCTACCTTCGGAAGAAATGCTACAAGACTTATATCTTATCCCATAAGAAGAGCTACAGAAAGGCTTCCATGTCAAGAAAGACATATACTTAGTAGCAAGAGGAGAGTGGATGTCATAATCTATTGTTGAATGTCTTATACCACTACCGAGAAATGTTAAATGTCAGTTTTGGAAAAAAAACCTAAAAGAGACTCATATCCTATCCCAAAAGAAAGCTAGAGGAAAGCCATGACTCTGTGTCAGGAAGGTCTTACATCCAATATCAAAGATAAAGTAGATGCAATATTCCATTGTATGAGGTCTTAGACCACTTCTCAAATATGTCAAGTGTCGATTTTGGAAGAGGAATGCTATGTGACTTACATCTTATTCCAAGGAACAGTCTTAAGCAATGCCATAACTCTCGGTTAGGAAGGTCTTACATCCAATATTAAGAGAGAAAGTATATGCCATATTCCATCTAAGGAGGTCTTATATTACTTCTCAAAGATGTTGATATGTCTGCCTTGAGAAGGAATGCTAGAAGACTTACATCATATCCCATAAGAAGAGCTAAAGGAAGACTAAAATTCATTGTCAAGAAAGCTTTATACCTAGTAGCTAGAAGAGAGTGGATGTCATAATCTATTGAAGGAGGTAATATACCACAACTTAGAAATGTCAAATGTCAATTTTTGGAAGGAAAGCTAAGAGACTTAGATCTTATCCCAAAGAAAGAGCTAGAGGAAAGCCATGTTTCCATGTCACGAAGGTCTTACATCCAATATCAAAGAGAAAGTGGATGTCATATTTTGTTAAATGAAGTTTTAGTCCACTTCTCAAAGATGTTAAGTGTCGATTTTGGAAGAGGAATGTTATGCGACCTACATCCTATTCCAAGGAAAAGACTAAAGGAATGTCATAACTCTATGATAAGAAGGTCTTGCATCCAATAGTAAGACATAAAGTAGATGTCATATTCCTTCTACGGTGACCTTGTACTACTTCTCAAAGATGTTGATATGGTTGTCTTGGGAAGGAATTCTAGGATACTTATATCCTATCCCAGATGAAGAGCTAAAGGAAGGCTAAAATTTTGTGTCAAGAAAGTCTTATACCTAGTAGCAAGAGGAGTGTGGATGCAAAACTCCATTGAAGGAGGTATTATACCACTAATTAGAAATTTATACTATTTATTTTGGAAAAGAAAGCTAAGAGACTTATATCTTATCCCAAAGGAAGAGCTAGAGGAAAGCAATGATTCCGTTTATGGAAGGTCTTACATCCAATAGTAGAAGAGAGAAAGTGGATGTCATAATCCATTAATGGAGGCCTTATACCATATCTCAAATATATCAAATGTTAGGTACCTATTTTATTAGAGATGAGTATCAGGGAACTGGTATCCAAACTAAGAGAAAAATAGGCAAGCTAGACGAAAGCCATAACTCCATGTCACGAAGGTCTTACATCCAAGAGAGGGAGAGAGAATGGATACCTATACCATTAAAGGAGGTTTTATACCATCTCTCAAAGCTTTTAAATGTCGAGTTCCTATTTCATTAGGAAGGAATGCCAAGGGAATGATATATTTACTAGGAGGAAAATAGGAACGCTGTAGGAAAGCCATGTGTCCTTATCAGGAAAGTCTTACATTCAGTAGCAGGAGAGAATGTGTGGAAAACACATTGAGTTGACTGACTTGTTTTGATATATTAATGTTTTTTGGATTTAAGTATTCTAAAGAAATTAAGTTTTTATCCCATGTTTGTCATTTAGTTTGTGTGTAGATTGAGAATCAATTTTATGTCGTTTCGTGATGTTGAGTTGATGTCATTTTTTTTGGTCATTTGTTTGGTGATACACAAAAAATATATGCATTTTTAGACCTATATTTTGTACTTATTTTTGGTGATATTGCACTTTAATGAAAGGTATTTTGATTTTTCTTACAGGTTGTTTGATTTTAGAGCTTAAAACAAAAAGGAAGCAAAAAGGATGAAATTTGGAGTCAAAATGATGTTTTTTGAGGAAATACTTAGCTCCGACAGTGCCAATGGTCAGCGCCGATGACGTAGAACAACTGAATGCTTGAGACTTTTTACTCAGTGCCGAGAGCATCAGACTAGTGTTGATGGCGCTAAAGGCGATTCAGACTCCGTTTCTAGAAGGTTCAAAGTAGTTGGACAATTTTTGAAGAGTTTTTGGAGGCACCTCTTGGAGAACAGACCTTGGGCTTTATTTGGGGCCAAATTTCATTAGAAAATGGGCTCCACTACGTTCATTTTTTGCTCCACAACATTCTACCATGCTATATTTTCATAATCCATCTTTATTCCACCACCATAGTGGAGTCAATTATTTATTTTGTTTTAATATTTTAGAGTTTTTGTGGTGATATTTAATCTGAAACTTTATGTAAGGGTGTTGGAGAAGGAGAAAAGTTAGCGAGTTCTTCTTCCTGCATTTCTAAGGAAAGGCTACAAAGGATTTACTTTGAGAAAGAGTTCCAAGTAAGTTTGTTTGTTTATTTAGTGTTGTATGAACTTTTTTTTATATATGAAATTTGTGTTTTGTAGTATTTTTCTCATGAAGTCTGAGTAGTTCTCTCTATCTTTCCCCTACTCTGAGATGTGATGAAATGAAGAGATAAAATGAATGTGCCATAATTAAAATATAAAATAAATTGTGATAATTTTTCAACTCCAAACTTAGTTTTACTTTTCAATCTGGCCAGTTGATTTGATGAAATATGTTGTGAAATATATGATCCGGGAAATGGAGTATGAGTTCTACAACAGAGTGGGGGTCACATTTGATTTCATGAAGGAGAAATTTGTTAAGGAAATTAAGTGCAAATAAATATGGAAATATTCTCTGTTGGTAGAATTGGAGAAACTTTAGTGTGACAGACTAAAATCTTCAATTCAGTCTTAGTATTTAAAAACTGAAGCAAGAGCTAGCCTTCAGGTGAAGGGAAGTAGGAGCTCTGGAGTGGGAGCCGGTATCCTCCTAGCCTAGCCACGGATTTAGAGACTAAACCTATGATTGACCAATGATTTTCTATGCACTATATTAGGGTAGAAAATTAAAATTGCTTCTATTTGACACAATACATATTATAAACATTTATCTTATCTCATTTAATCAGAATTTCATTGTAGTGGGAATGATGTTTTTTCTCATAAGAAATCTTTATTACATAAACATAGTTAGTAGATTAGTAGTTATTATTCAAAATTTGCATTTTTGTTTTGTTAATAGTTAAGTAATTTAGTGGTTAATATCTCAACATTAAAAATTAGTGACAGTGATTTCATTTGATTTTCTGTAAATATATATATATATATATATATATATATATATTACACAACTTACTTTTCATATAAGGATCAATTTTTTGGCACTGCAGTGGTGTCAACTTCATAAATCCTTACATATAATATTCAGGTTCAAGTTTTTGGCGCCGTTGCCGGTGATGGTAATGGTTAAATTTAATTAAATTAAATAGTTTTGATAAATTAGGAAATTTAGATAATATATATATACAAATATATAAAAACATAAAAATATATATAAAAAATTAAAAATAAAAAAAGAAATTTAGTTTAGAGTTTATTTTTAAATAATTTTACTTTGCTTTATTTATTTATGCGAAATATTAGATCTGAAGGTTTAATATTTTATGATTCAGAATTAGAGCATACTATTAGAAAGATTCAAAAACAATAAAGAGAAATTAAAAGTTAGAAAGAAATGACAAATAATATAGAAAATTCAATAAATAAGAAGATTATGCTAATCTTACAGCAGATAAAATTCACTTGACTATTCAAAATCGTGATGTTGTTAATAATTCATTTGAACTTAAACTTGCTATTATCCAAATAGTACAAAATAACCAGTTTAGAGGAACACTTACTGAAGATCCTAACTTTCATCTTGCTAGTTTTCTTGAAATTTGTGCTACATTTAAATATGACGGAGTGTCTAATTATGTTGTTAAGCTTAGACTTTTTTCCTTTTTAATTAATCATTAAGGGATAAAGCCAAGGCTTGGTTAAATTTGTTAGCACCTGGATCTATTAGAACTTGTGGAGAACTATCATAAAAATTCTTGGCTAAATATTTTCTACACTCGAAAACCGCTAAGCTTAGAAATGATATTACATCTTTTTGTCATTTTGAAGGGAAATCAATATATGAAGCCTATGAAAGATTTAAGGATCTTCTTAGAAAATGTCCGCACAATGCTTTGCCAGATTGGTTAATAGTTTAAAAATTTCACAATGGATTGGTAGGATCATAAAGATCTATTATAGATGTTACTGCGGGCTGATCGTTAATGTCAAAACCTTTTGATGAAACATATTCTTTAGTTGAAGAAATGACTATTAAAAATTTTCAATGGCCCTCTAAAAGGGTAAATCCTAAGAGAGTAGCAAATATTTATGATTATAATGCAATTTCTATTTTGGCATCTCAAATTGCTACTATTTTTAAAAGTTTGATCAAATAGGAGTGAACAAATCTCAAATACCCCCATTATTAGAGGAAAATTTACTAGGACAGATTATTGATCCTCAGCCATCTTATGAAACCTTAAACACTATAAATAATCAAAATAAAAATCTTTATTCTAACTATTTTAACCATGTATGGAAAAATCACCCTAATTTTAGTTAGAATAATTATAATAATTTGGTGAATCCATCTATAAATCTGAACAATCAAGGAAATCCTAATTTTTTACCTTATTATCCTCCAGGATTTAACTCCAAGCCTAACCCATAAGTTAAGGAAAGAAAGTTGACAATGGAAGAAGTGATGTTGAATATGGCAAATCAAATACAGAATCAAGGGGCTGCTATTAAAATATTGAAAATCAATTAGGACATATTGCTACTGCACTTAGTAACAGACCTTCTAGAGTTCTTCCCAGTACTGTGGAAGTTAGTTCAAAAGGTCAAAATAAAGAGCAAATTAAAGGTATTCAATTATGAAGTGGAAATGAAATTGAACAAGAATAACAAGAATCCGAAGAGAAACTGCAGTTGATGAAGAGAAGTAAGAAATGGAAAATGATCAATAGAATAATAAACAAACACAGGTTGTCTTAGGAAAACCATTACCTCTGTTTCCTCAAAGACTGAAGTAGAAGAATAAAGATAAACAATGTATAAAATTTTTGGAAATCTTTAAGAAGTTAACAATAAATATTCCTTTTGTTGAAGCTTTGGAACAAATGCCAAGTTGTGTGAAATTTATAGTGGATGTACTAAATAAGAAAAGGAAGTTTACAGATCATGAGACCGTTGCACTCAGTGAAGAATGTAATGCTATTATTCAGAAAAAGCTTCCTGAAAAATTAAAAGATCCTGATAGTTTTACTATACCTTGTGTAATTGGTGAAAAAGTTTACGGAAAAGCTTTTTGTGATTTAGGAGCGAGTATCAATCTTATGCCCTTATCAATTTTTAAACGTTTAGAGTTAAGAGAAATTTCCCCTACTATTGCAAGTCTTCAGTTAGCTAACCGATCAATAACTTATCCAAAAGTAGTTATACAGGATGTACTAGTAAAAGTGGATAAATTTATTTTCCCTATAGACTTTATAATATTGGATATGGAGGAAGATAAAGAGATTCCTATTATTTTAGGGAGACCATATCTTGCAACAAACAGGAAGATCTGTAATAGATGTACAAAAAAGAGAATTAATAATGAGAGTTAATGGTCAAGAAGTAAAATTTAATATAGCCAAATCTATGAAATATCTTACAATAAAAATAAATAATGAATGTTTCAGGATGGAAGTAGTTGATTATCTAAGTAATGAACAATTTAAGAAAGAATTCAAAGATAAATTTAAGCAAGGAGAAATTTTTTAGAATGAAGATGAAATTAAAGAAGAAGATTTCAATTATATTTAGGGCAAATTTGAAATGATAGACTTGTTGGAAAATGATACTAAAAATCTTATTCCTACAAGAAATGAACCACCTGAACTTGAATTAAAGATAATACTTGCCCATTTAAAGTATGTATTTTTAGGAGAGTCATCTACATTGTCGGTTATTATATCTTTCGAGTTAACTGAGATTCAGGAAAAAAGTTACTAAAAATGTTTAAAACGTTTAAAAAGGATTTTAGATGGACTTTAGTAGATATTAAAGGAATTAGTCCTTCAATTTGTATGCACAAAATTTTATTAGATGAACAATATGAACCTAAAGCTGATCCTCAAAGAAGATTAAACCCAATAATAAAAGAAGTTGTTAAACAAAAAGATTTTAAAATGGTTAGATGTTGGAATTATATATCTTATTTCAGATAACGCTTGGGTAAGCCCAATTCACTGTGTCCTGAAGATTGGAGGAGTGAATGTTGAAGAAAATGCAAAAATTAAATGGTTAACAAATTCACATTGACTATAGAAAATTAAATATGGCCACCAGAAAAGATCACTTTCTTTTACTCTTTCTAGACCAAATGTTGGATTGATTGACAGGGAATAAGTATTATTGCTTTTTAGATGGATATGCCGGTTATCACCAAATTCAAATTGCTCTAGAGGAACAAGAGAAACAATGTTTACAAGCTCATATGGAACATTTACTTTTTTATAAAATTCTTTTTATACTATACAATGCACTTGCAACATTTCAAAGATGTATGATGTCAATATTTAGTAATTTTATAGAACCTGGAATGGATGTGCTTATGGATGATTATTCTGCATTTGGGACTTTGTTTGAATTATGCCTTAAGAATTTAGAAAAATTTCTGGAAGTATGTGAAAAAGTAAACTTAGTCTTAAATTAGGAAAATGTCAATTAATGGTTGCAAGAGGGATTGTACTCAGGCATAAAATTTTTGAAAAAGGCATGGAGGTAGATTCTGCAAAAATTTAAGTTATAGAAAAATTACTGCTGTGTAC
The DNA here is from genome assembly GCF_001263595.1 of Phalaenopsis equestris. NCBI lineage: Eukaryota > Viridiplantae > Streptophyta > Magnoliopsida > Asparagales > Orchidaceae > Phalaenopsis > Phalaenopsis equestris. The sequence continues at coordinate 19,622 of NW_018219229.1, read as the reverse complement.
TACTGTTTAAGGGGTGAGAAGTTTTCTTCGACATGCTGGTTTCTACAGGCGCAACATAAAAATTTTTTAAGAAATAACTAAGCCTCTATGCCAACTTTTATAAAAAGATACAAAATTTGATTTTAATGAAGAATACATAAAAGCATTGGAATTATTAAAGAAAAAATTATTCACCGCACCTATAATAGTACCACCTGATTAAGAGAAACCATTTGAAACAATGTGCGATGCTAGTGACTATGCTATTGGGGTTGTATTAGGACAAAAGCACGATAAAGTTTTTAAATTTATATATTATGCTAGTAAGACTCTAAATGAAGCTTAAATTAAATATATTATTGTTAATTATACTACTATTGAAAGAGAGTTATTAGCTATTGTTTATTCCTTTGATAACCTTATTTAATTAGAACTAAATGTGTAGTGCATACAGATCATTCTGCTATTAAATATTTAATGCAAAAGAAGGATGTTAAACCAAGATTAATTAGATGGATACTTCTATTGCAAGAATTTGATTTTACCATGATTGATAGAAAGTGAAATGATAATCAAATAGCTCACCATTTTTTCTAAAATAGAAATAGAAATATTAACTAATTTTGCAAATGAAATTTTGGAGAATTACCCTGAAGAACAATTATTAGGTATTGATGAAATGGACGTACCGTGGCATGCTGATATAGTAAATTATATTTTAAGTGATATTCTACCTCATGATATAAAAAATCAGCAATTAAAGAAGTTTATATATGATTCAAAAGACTATTTTTGGAATGACTCATATTTATATAAACAGTGTAAAGATCTAATTATTAGAAGATGTGTGAATATAAAATTTTACAAGTTGGATTTTATTGGCCTACTATTTTTAAAGATGTTAATAAAAATAATAAAACATGCAATAAATTATGTGTAATAATCGACAACGTGTAGGAAATATATCTAAAAGAAATGAAATGCCTCTAAATTACACATTGGAAGTTGAAATTTTTGGTGTGTGGGGATTAGATTTTATGGGACCATTTATGCCTTCATTTGGAAACTTAAAGATATTACTTGCTATTGATTATATGTCAAAATGGATTGAAGCTATTGTTGTACCCAGATGTGATGCTCAGAGTGTTTCTAAATTTTTAATTAAAAATATTTTTACAAGATATAAAATGTTGAGAGTAATTATTACTGATGGAGGATCTCATTTATCAAAAAATTAATTAAGAAGTATGATATTATGCATAGATTCTCTACTGCTTATCATCCTTAGACTAGTGGTCTAGCAGAAATATCAAATCGTGAAATTAAATGCATTTTCGAAAAAGTTGTAAATCCTTATAAATTGGATTGGCCTGCTAGACTTGATACTGTATTTTGAGCATACAAAACTGCTTATAAGACTCCAATAGGAATGTCCCCATACATACTGATATTTGGAAAAAAAAATGCCACTTGTAGAATTAGAGCATAAAGCATTTTGGGCTATTAAGGAATTTAATTTTAATCTAAAAGATGCTGGTGAGAAAAGATTAATACAACTCAATGAACTTGAGGAGATTAGAAATGAAGTATATGATAATGCAAAAATCTATAAAGAGAAATGGTACGATCGGGAGATTATTCAGAAGAAATTTGAACCTGGATAAGAAGATCTATTATATAATACAATTTTGAGATTGTTTCTAGGAAAACTAAAATCCAGATGGTTAGGACCATTTAAAGTGATTAAAATTTATCGTTATGGATCTGTTGTGATTAAAGATCCTAACACTGAAAAGATATTTAAAGTTAATGGGCATCATTTGAAAAACTATTATGAAGGTCACATACCTCAATTTAAAGAACTTTTAATGTTAAGTCAACCGAACTAAATAAATGATGTGTCAGACTGACGAAGTTAAACGGGCTGACGAAGTTAAACCAAGCGCTTTGTGGGAGGCAACTCATACTTATATGTCTATGTATTATTATTTAGCTTGTTAAGTTTTATATATATTAATAAACAATATTCCTACACAATTGCATTTATTATAAATTAATTCAAATATTAGTATTGGAAGAAATGTTGGAATCTAATTGAACAAAATTTGGCCACTGGCGCCCACAACGCCCAAGAAAATAAACTCAGCGCTGGCATCACCCATCGGAAGCGCCAGCGGTGTGAAGAGCGATTGGATGGTTCCTGCGACTTGTAACAGACTTAGGTGGGATTTTCCTCACTAATAACTACCGACAGGTGTTTTTAAAGTCCTAAAACCTTCCTAGGACGCCTAGAAACTTTCTATTTTCATATTTCATGGCTTCCAATTCTAGAAATGCTTCAAGTTATGAAGTTTTCAATAGAAGAAAGTTTATTAGTTTTGACACACAGAGAATGTACGATAAATTTATTACAAAGAAGAGATTGATCAAGGATAGAGGATTTGTTAATCATGGGTTGATCAATCCAAGTGCTCTAGTTGACAAGATTATTCTACAAAGGCGATGGGAAGTTCTATGTTACACTACCACTGCGGTTATTGTACCTGTAGTGGAGGAGTTCTATGCAAATATACAGGGAATTACCCAAGGAGTTGTCTTCGTATGAGGTAAGGTTGTACCATTTACTTCTGCCAGGTTTAATAGAAAATGTTCCAATATTACATTTTGCAAATTTCATTCCTATGCAAGATTTGATGCATGATATTTATAATTTTCTGACAGATGAAACTGATATGTGGGAAGTACGAGATGAAGGATATATTAGTTTTCCAGCTTCATCAATTCATCCAATTTTGAAGCAGTGGCATTTCTTTATTTGTGCAAATTACTCCCTACTATGAAGATCAGTAAGGTCACCAAGGAGAGTGTTATTTTAAACTAATGTATTCAAATGGAGAAACCTGTTGATATCGAATCAATTATATTTAAATCTGTGATGGGAATCATAATGAATGGGCCAATTTATGGACTTGGGCATCCTTCTACAATTTTTTTGATTTGTAGTCAATCCTAAGTGCTATATGAAAATTGAGAAAAAGATTTACTACCATAGGAGCCCATGAATCGTACTGATGATCGGTATGTTGGTAATGGAAATGAAGCACTAAATGCTATAATAGATCATTCTTCACATGCTTCAACTCCATTAATCCCACCAACAGTTGGAAGTTCACCTGCTTTAGAGAAGAAATTAAAAAAAATGAAAGAGAACTTCAAAGTATTATGAATCCAGTGGGATCTCTTAAGTACCTTTTTTATTACTTAGATTAGAGAATGAAAGAGAATTTTGATCTCACTGGAAATTTTGAAGCAGGATTTGTTTGGATGTTTAACGAAAAGGGGTGGATTGAAGAAAATTTGACAGATCAATTTTTTTATCGATCCTTCTACAACCTATAGTTTTATGACCAATCTATGGAAGATATTAGAGGAGGCAAAAGCACTGAAGGTGAGGCTAAATGATTGAAGATTTTGAATTCTCTACTTGCTTAAAAGTGTTTATGTGTTTAGTGTAATTCTTTGGATTTGGTTAGTTTCGATTTGGTTTATTTTAGCTTTAAAATTCTAAACTTTGATTATGTGTATAGTTTTGGGTCAACATTTAGTGTTGTGGCTTGATTTTAATGCTAATTTATAATTAGTTTGATTAATAGGTGTGAATTTGTGATTTGTGAAATGTGTTTGTAAAAAGTGTATTTTCATATATAAAAGACTGTTGTTGTTTGTGAAAATGATTGTTTATGATATGTGTATTTATGAATTTAGATAAAAATTTGTGTTTAAAAATACTAAAATTTTGGAGAAAATAGAAAGGAACTTGAAAATTTGAAAATCAAAGTAGTCAATTTTTATCCTTCGCGTCGACAGCGGTGGCGTTGGCGCCGACGACACCTTCGAACCAAGAGTGACGGATTAACCCTTTATTTTGCAATTTTCACCGTAAACCTCCATTTTTACCCCTTAAGTCACCTTCTACTCTCGGTTTTGCACCTAGGGCTTGATTTTGGGTGGATTTAAGGTGATTTAGAGGCAAAGAAACTTCATATTTCATCTTCTCTAGGTAAGAGCTACGCTTTAAAGTAAAACTTTTTATTTTCACCAAATATTTTTCTTACATTTACTAGATCCAAAATTTTGAAATTTTTAAAGATTTTGAGAAAATGCTTTGATGAAGAAGTCTTACTTTGTAGATTTAAGTTTAAAGTGATTTTCATTTTGATTTTTAGAATTTTGGGATTTATTGAGATTTTTTTTTCATTTTTTTCTAGATTTCCTATGACATTTAGATCGAGAAAAAGGAAAGTAGAATATGATGAGCAAAGGTTTATTAGCTTTAGAGTCAGTTCCTGATTTCATAGTTTTCAAGAAAATTAAAAAGTGATTCAGGACCGAGGTTTTAAAAATCTGGGAGGAGAAGTTGAACGATTGATTGTCACTCAGTAGTGGGAAAGCTTCTTCTGTTTTACTACCAATGCGATAGTTGGGACTGTGATGGAATTTTATGCCAACCATCTTGAGGCTTCTGATGATTTTGTTTTTGTTCGAGGAAAAAGAATGGAGTTTACTCCAAGAAAAATCAATGAGTTTTATCAATTAGAAGATGTTTATAGATGCCAGTATCATTCATTTTCTGCTACAGATCAAGCCTTAGATGAAGTTATTTCTTTTCTGACTAGTGAGAAAGGATCTTAGAAAATAAAGAATGTAGTTAAACATAACTTTCCCCTTTCTATGTTAAATATAGTGTCTAAGGCCTGACATTATTTTACTTCTAGGAGGATGATTTCAACAAACCATCATAGTGAAGTGACCAAGGATAGAGCCATCCTAAACTTTTGTATTCAGCAAGTGATGGATAAAAATGTAGGCTCTATCATTGATATGGTCAGAAATGCTCACAATGATGATCTAATTTGCTAGAAATTTGAGTATGATGCTGCTTATGATGATGCTTTAGTGAGATACCAGATGAGTGACCATACAGTTTAGTTCCCTATTCACCCTACTTATACTCCATATCAGCAATAGAAGTTAGATGTCGATGATAAGGAAGATGATCACTGCTGGTTTTTGTGTTATGTTGTTGTTGAGACTCTATTGTTATGTAATGTGAAACTATATTATGAAAAACTGTTTTCATTTTAGAAATTAGTTTAGTTCTATTATTATTTTCAGCATTTTGTTATGTATTGTGATTATGTGATACTTAATGTTTTTAGCCTTGTAGTTTTCATATTAGCACCTGCAGTATTTCAAAATTTATGTTAAAAAATCAGAATCTCCAACATGTATGAATTCTTTTATGTATTTAATGCTTTCTTTCACCCTTCATTTTTAAAGTTCTTCATATAAAAAAAATTCTTTCAAAAATTTTAGTTTGGAGGGGGAAGAAGAAAAATTATTTTTAGAAAGAGAGAAAGAACTTAATTTTAATTGTCCTCACTTAATTATAAACTAAATTTTCAAAATTTTAAAGCTAAAATGACCTTTGGTATTAATGGTTAACTCTAGATAACTATATTTATGTTTCTAAATGTATAGTAAATTTAAGTAAAAATTTTCAATAATAAAGGTTAATTCTAGGGACAAAGATATTTTGTAAAAGAGAATAAGACTATGTTTTTCTATTTTTAGTAAAAAAAATTTGTATTGTTGAAATATTAAAAAAATCATAAAAGATTCATGTTAAAAGAAAAGAATTAAACTTTATGAAATTTTTAAGTTAATTTAAATTTGTTATGTGAAGAATTGTAAAAAGTTTTTAACTTTATGAAGAGGATAGTGAAGTTCAAATTCATTAAAGACTATCCAGATATCATAATCCTCACAAAAAGAAAAAAAAAAGAAAAGAAAAAAGAAAAGAAAAAATAAAATAAAAAAGAAAAAAAAAGAGAAAAAAAACAAAAAGGAAAAAAAAAAGTAAAAGAAAAGATGTGGGGAGATGATTTAGAAGCTTTAAGAGATGCCTAATTAAAAATTGGCTTCACTTGAATCAACTTAAGGAAAAAGACTTGGATACATTTTCTAAACTTTTGATTTGAATATTAACTTAATTATTAATAAAGTTTTATGAAGTTCTGTTTCATATGAATTTCCTAAGTTCTTTAATATAACAAATTGCAATTTTTCTTGAATGAAATAAAGGATAAAAAACCTTAGACTTAATTATTTTCAATCTTTACACCTTTAGTATTAATTGAAATTGTTTTGAATTTATCTTAAGTTAAACTATTATGTTTAGAGAACTAAAATATGGAAGCATAAAAGTTAAATTATTTACCTTAAGTCATATGTTTAGTAGCAGAGAAGTTACTTGAGGACAAGTAACATGTAAGTTTGAGGGATTTTGATACACCGAAAATATATACATTTTTACACCCATAATTTATACTTATTTTTTGTGATATTGCACTTTAATGAAAGGTATTTTCATGTTTTCTTAGAGGTTGTTAATTTTTAGGGCTTAAAGCAAAAAGGAAGCAAAAAGGATGAAATTTGGACTCAAAATGACGTTTTTGAGGAAATACTCAACACCAGCAGTGCCAAGGTCAGCACCAATGATGTAGAACAAGCGAAAGCTAGAGAATTTTTACTCAGCGTCAACGACACCAGACTAGCACCGACAACGACAAAGGCGGTTCAAACCCCACTTTTGGAAGGTGCTTCTAGAAGTTTCGATGTATTTGGATGATTTCTGAAGAGTTTTTGGAGGCACCTCTTGGAGAACCAACCTATGGTTTTTTTAAGGGCCGAATTTCTTTAGAAAATAGGCTCCTCTATGTTGAATTGTTTCTCCACAATGTTCCACCACTCCATATTTTCATAATCCATCTTCATTCCACCACCATATTGGAGTTCCTTAGTGATTTTGCTTTCATAGTTTAGAGTTTTTGTGGTGAGATTTAATGTGAAACTTTCTGTATGAGTATTAGAGAAGGAGTAAAATGAGAGAGTTCTTCTTCATGCATTTCTAAGGAAAGGTTACAAAGGATTTGCTTTGAGAAAAAGTTCTAGATAAGTTTGTTTGTTTATTTGGTGTTGTATGAACTTTCTTTCATATATAAAATTTGTGTTTTATCGTATCTTTCTCATGAAGTCTGATGAGTTCCCTCTATCTTTCCCCCTACTCTGAGATATGGTGAAATGAAGAGATAAAATGAATGTGCCATAATTAAAATATAAAATAAAATTTGATGATTTTTCAGCTCCGAACTTATTTTACTTTTCAATCTAGCCAATTGATTTGTTAAAATATGTTGTGAAACATTTGATCCGGGAAATGAAGTATGTGTTCTACAACAAAGTGAGGGTCATATTTGATTTCATGAAGGAGAAATTTGTTCAAGAAATTAAGTGCAAATAAACAGGGAAATATTCTTTGTTGCATGTAGAATTGGAGATTCTTTAGGATGATGTTGACCTCACTTTTGGTTGAGGTTTATTTTTTCCTCTTTAGTAGCCTAAGGTCTAGCCATAGGACTTTCCTATTTACTATTCTTAGAAAACTGGAAAAGGAACCCTCACCACTAGAAATTTCAAAATCTTCTCTAGTCAACTTGAAGTTCCACATATTGCTCCTAACCTCTAGCACTTAGTAGGTGAGGTCATTATAGGGGAACTCATGATGAGTCACCCTTAACATTCCTTAACCTTAAGGTTGACCCTGGGTGTTTGTGTAGGGCTAAGGAAGTCACTTGCAATCACTTGCACTCATAATCACTCATTTCAACTTGGCATTTTTCCACTAAACTCCCCAAAATTACTTAAGTACCCTTGAAACCCTAAATTTTGCCAAAATTCTCAAATTTACCCAAAATACTCAAATTTGTTCAAAAATAATTTCAAACCCTTTGAAAACGTCCAAATTACCGAAAATCTCCAAAAAAAATTGTTAAATTACCAAAATGCCCCTCCTTAGCCCAAAATTCTAAAAATTCTAAAAAATCCCAAAAAATCCCAAAACCTCCCAAAACCTCCAAAATATTTCTAATTTCATTTTTCTTAACTATCACATGACCCAATTTGACCAATTTAACCATCTTTGATCAAAACCGCCAAATTACTTTTTAAAGACCCATATTTTCCCAAAATTTCTCCAAATGTCTATCAAATTGATCCAAATCTCCCCAAATTTCAATCCCAAACTCAAATTCACCTTCAATATGACAAAAAGAAACCAAATCCAAGCTCAATTAACCCATTCTTTGAGCCCAATTTTGATTTAGATCAAAACCCCAATTTTGGCCCCATGACTTGATTCCACCAAATTGAACCCATGGCCTACCCCATTTGCCAAAATTTGTGTTGAAAAACCTTCATAACATCCCCATTTATCAAAAACCTTAAATTGGCCTTAGTGATAAGTCAAATTCATTTAATTTTAACCTATGCCCAAAAGCCCCAAATTTGCCCCAAATTGGCCATGTCTCAAAATCTCACCAAATTCATGGCCTTAGCCCCAAAAGTTCCACTCCATCCCTTCATGAAAAATCTTCACAACACCTCCCATGATCATTTAAACCATTTAATTTGGAATTAGCAAAAGCTAGGCCAACCTAGATCCATGTCTAACCCAACATGCCCAAATTGGCCAAATTTCAAAAATCCCTCAAATTGACCTACCAATTGAACTCAAAATCACTTCAACCCTTAACCAAAAATCTTCATAAAAATCATCTACACAATGTTGATCATCAGTTGGGTTAATTTACATGGCTAACCTAGCCCAAACCCAAACTTTTATAACTTGAACCCACAATGAACCTATGCATTAAAGATGGCCTAACTACCCCAAAGTCATCAAATGAACTCCACCTCAGCCATGGATTAGAACCTAATACTGAGCCAAAAACCACATAACCACCTAAACTAAGCCATGGACCAAAAGTCGCCAAAATTAAGGGATATTATTTCCAAAATTAAGCATGCTTAAGATATCCTTACCAAAAATAAACCCCATTGCATTAAATTGTTTTGATAGATTCCCCTGGATGCCCTGAGCACCTAGCCACCTCCCTCTGCCATGGCCGGCTGGCCTAGTCGCCAGAGAAGCTCAAAACGGAGAGCCACCCCCATGGAAATTCACCCAAAACAAACATAGAGGCTAACACCACCAGGCTAGCTCAGCCAAACCAAATTGTAGAGCTCCTCTACCCTTGACTTAAGCACCACAATGCACCCAAAGATTTGCCTTGAGAGCCAACCCATGGATAATTTTATAAAAACTCACCTCCATGGCCATGGGAGGCGTGCTAAAATTTCCTTAGAGAGAGCTTCCCAAATCACTCACAGAGCATTTTTGAGACCTCCATAGCCCATTCCAATCACTCCATTGCTATGATTCTCCATATGTAACCCTAATTTTGAGCTTAAAAATTAGGGCAGAAATAGGACATCCTTAAAAACTTCACCAAACTTTAATTGCTTGTGCCTACACCTTCACAACAGTAAGAGAAGTTAAAGCCCCATATAACTCCCCTCTAAAATAGCCTCTACAACAGCTCTAGACCAACACCAAAAATTGGTCTTGATCAAAATCATACCTAAGCTTTACACCAAGACCAGACACTCAATCTCTAGCCTCCTTAGATCCCAACGAATGTGCCAAGACCCTCTGATTGAAGCTTCACTTCTTAGAGCCAAGGTATAAAACTTATCCTCCTCTCGTGCCTATTTTGATTTGCCAATTAATTAAGCTTAATTTAATTGCATGATTACCATATATATATTTTTGTCTCACTTATACGAGTCAGTAAGATCAAACCCGAGGTGATTTGGTTGAGTCTAGGAGAGATCTTAGGTTTTTAGTGTGGACGGTCACGGGATCACTATATCGGAGAAGATGACGGGGAGTCGTCCGATCGTGCGTATATCGGATGGACGGAGGAGATTGAGCCGGACAGTGCTTCCTTACATGAACCACGGGTCGAGTCAGCGTTGAGGTAGACAGAGGTGTCAAATAGGAGCACGCAGCATGGAGCTTCGAAGCCGCCGTAGGTTGATGTGGCACCACGTGTTTAAATAGATAAATAGGGATTTAATTAATTCAAAAAATTATCCCTAGCTTTAAAAATTCATATCTTGGCGTAGAAAAATCACAAAAAAAAAATAAAAATACATTTTTGCTCAGTGAACAGAGGAGAATAATGTGAAAATAATTTTAAGTCAATGTGACACATATTTTATTTTTAAATAATTAAATATTGATTTAAATGTTTTGATTCTCCATGCATGTAGGAATATCACCATGACTTGAAATTTTAGCATGTTGTTGCCTCTATCTTGTGGAACATCCTCTGATTTTTCTAAAGTCAGAGGAGGTTCCTAGACAGAGATCTATATTTTTCAAATTTATGTCTATTATTTGCATAAATTAATCATGATAATTAGCATGTTGATTAAAAAATTTCAAGAAAATTTTGGAAGGTTCACCATGACCTGAGGATCCTTTGGAAATAATTCCATAAGTCATTTAAAATGCACCCAATCTTCACAAATCCTAAATCACTAAGATAATTATTTTTGAAAAATAAAAATAACAAAATGACTTTATATTTGATCTTCGCTATTTTTTAGGGTCCAAAGAATTCACAATAAAAATTTCAAAATATTTTTAGTTCATTTGGTAACTTAAGTTGATTTTTAAAGATAAATAACCTTTTTGGCACCAAAATAATTCTTAAAAGTCAAAATATAACCTAAAAAATTATAAAACTTGTTTTTTTGCATTCTCTATGACCAGGGGTATTTTCTAAAAATAAAATAGAGTTTAAAATAAAAACTTTATTTTTATCGTATTTCTAAAATATTTAAAATAATTAAAAATCCATAAAAATCATAACATTAATAAAATTCATGAAAATATTCTAAATTGTTTCCTAAGCACTTAAGAAGAATTGAAATATTTTTCCAGGTTTTCTAAATAAAGATATTGAATTTTAAAGCTTAAAAATGATTTTTAAAGGATAAAATGAATTTTCACTAAAAAGAATGCCAATGAATGAAATAAAATTCAAAAAAAATATAAAATCTTCTCCTCTAAGTTCTCTGACCTTAGGAGGACTTTTCAAAAATACAAAACTTAATTTTCCCCATATAAATTTATTTATATTTAATAAATACATCAGAACTTCAAATAATTCTTAAAATTCAAATAAAATTCAAAAAATCATGAATTTGGTCCAACGGCTTCTCTAGTCTAGGTCTACCTCCAGTAAAAATTTCAAGATATTAGGATTTAACTTGGTCAAGTTAGAAATTTTCTTTTAATAATCTTATTTTTGCATAAAGATAATTATATAAATTAAATTAATTTTTGAAAAATCACATTTTCTCCTTTGATGTCCTAATTGACCCATGAATGAGGTATGATAAAAATTTCAAAGTCATTTGTATTGAATTTAACAAATTATAAAGCATTAGAGCAATAAGGGCAAATGTGTAATTTTGGAAATTTAGCCTTAATTAACATTTTGGCTTAATTCAAGGAGGGAAATGGGCAAACTCCGATCTTAATTTGATGTTTGAAACACAAGGGGTTAATTGGTAGAAACTAACCTCACTTTCCCAATTGAAAAGATAAGTTCATAAATTTCTAAATTATTAAAATTTTGAAGTTTATTTAAATAAAATGAACCTAGGGCTTAGGGGTATGACTTTTGAGGTCAATAATTAATCGATTTAATAGCCTTATTTTGATTTTCAAATAAAATTCAAATCATGAATTATGACCGCCTAAAGCTTAATCTTTTCAAAGATAATTAAGACACTCACATAGGTCTTAAGGGCTTAGTAGTTACTTAGGATAAATCAAGTTTCATTTTAATTAAGATTAGAAAAGTAAACATCATTTAAATTAAAACGTCATTTAAACATTACAAGCCCAATTATAACCAAAAATTTGGTCAAGTATTCCAATAACACTAACTTGCACTTTAAGTGTCTTCACCCACATAATTTTCAAAATTAAATAACATATGAAAATTACCTTACTCTTAGGGATAATGGAGACATCAATACTCACTCAGCATTAAGGGTATTTACAGGATGAATTATTAAGCAACAGAATAAGTTTAAAAGAACTCGGGATTTTCCACCAGGCGGTGAGAGAGCAGCACAGACCTGCTTCTTTCTCTAGATCTGTTGGATACCTCAGAGTTCTACTGAACTTTATATATTTTACTTGGCAACATCAAACTTAATTAAACTTTTAAGGACTCACCGAGATATGACATAGGGTTAGGCAGGTCATCAAAATTTTACTTCCCTGTCTCATGTAAACTGCCTTTACTTGCCTTTTGAGTTTCAGGTGGTGGAACGAGAAGACTCGCCAGGTACGCTTTTACAGCTTTCAGCATTGCCTTTCTTATACTTTCATACTGTGTTTTTATACCCGCAAACTTGCATGCTAAATAACGATTTCACCCTGCTTGAAAACTAAAACTATCAGGATAGCCACAAAACTAAAACCAAAATAAAAAAAAATTAAAATTAACCAAGATAAATTTCACCTCCACAATATTCAAAATATAAAACAACTCAAAATTTAATAACAAACATCACACAAAACTACAATTGCAACTAAATTAAGATGTCTCTATCAAATAATCAGGAATCCCTTGGAGGAGGTAACCTACGGTTGCTAACGAGGCTTCCCACGGGTTTAAATGAAATTATGGAACTCATTAAATTGAGTTTAGTAAGTTCATTTGAACTAAGTGAATCCAATAAAAAATAGTGGTCTCGAAACGAGGAAACCGTAGGATCCTAACCGGTTTCGCTCTAATCAATTTTAATATGCCCCCATAAAATTTAAAGAGCTTCAACCATAGGGTCACCTAATTTGATATCATAACTTGTCATACTAGAAAACTCAAATCGTCGCGACAAAGAGATTGGAGCTAGCTTGATGGGCAGCACAACCATCTTCAATAGCAAAACCTGTCTTCCTCAACTAAATCAATCTTCCTTCTTTAGACATAAACAAAAAAGCCACAGGACTTTGAAATTGCTTGCTTATGCAACGTAAATCCTCACATTGTCTTTAGGCCTTCTGTATAACCCTGTTGTACAATATAAGCCCTAACTCATCTTAGGATTGCGAGGTTGTTGTTTGCCATGTTTGTCGCGACCTAAATCCTCACGTCTTCCAGGCTATTTGTGTGATCGTTTCACATGAATGTAAGCCCAAAATAATAAAATTGACAAATTTTGAAATATTTTAATATTTCTTTTCTAAACTGAAGCCAAACCATAGGATAGCTTGGGATGTCACTGAGGTTCTCCTTCGGATCTGTGACACCCTGTAGTTCTTTCTCCTTTGGAATTTACAATAAATCTTCCAAAATTGAGCCATTCCCCTTTCACACCTCGTTGCCTAATTTTGTTGAAAAGTCTTATCCTTTTGACCTCTTTGATGATAATATTTCCTAATTTTTATCGAGATTATTCCTAAATGACTTTGTTCATTTCGGATGTAATTAACTATAGGGGCTCACAACCCAGCTTAATATAAACCCTATTTAATTCTTTATATTAAATAGGGGAACTTGTCGGTAAATACAAAGGTTCAACAGACCAAACAGATGTCATATATTCCCTAGTTTATTTGATTGAGGCTCATCCACAAGTCTTGTGTTTATCCTTCAGGATAGATACAGGATTTGAGGTACAACGTACAAGCGGGCAACGATATTTCGATTTCGGTGACCGACAACTTTTTACGAGAAACTCCCGCCACCAAAAATAGCATCGACAGGTGACAGACTAAAATCGCTAATTTGGTCTTAATGTTCAAGAACTAAAGCGAGACGCGAGGGTTAGCTTTGAGGTGAAGGGAAGTGGGAGCTCTGGAGTGGGAGCCGGTATCTTCCTAGCCTAGTTACAGATTTAGAGACTAAACCTAAGATTAACCAATGATTTTCTATGCATTTTATCAGAGTAGAAAATTAAAATTGCTCCTATTTGACACAATAAATATTGTAAACATTTATCTCATAATACATATTATAAACATTTATCTCATCTCATTTCACCAGAATTGCATTGTAGTGGGAATGATGATTTTTCACATAAGAAATCTTCATTACATAAAAATAGTTAGTAGATTAGTAGTTATTATTCAAAATTTGTATTTTCATTTTGCTAATAGTTAAGTAATTTAGTTTGGTTAATATCTCAACATTCAAAATTAGTGACAGCGATTTCTTTTGATTTTTTGTAAATTTCCTGTTAAAATTTATCATTGTTAACTTACACCTACCCCGTGGGATCAGTATTTAGGGCTTAAATAAAAAGTCAATTATTACTTGATAATGATATGTATACTTGCGTAGAATCTCATTATTAATTGGCTATAATTATATATATTTTACAAAACTTACTTTTCATATAAGGATCAAGTTCTTGGCGTTGTAGTGGTGTGAACTTCATAAATCCTTACATAGAAAAGTCTGCATCATTTCCCAGTTTTCAAATGAGTCATTATTTTATGTCAATATTGTATGCTAAATTGGGGTAAAAGTTTTTCTCTTTGACAATCGATCAACTAATAGGATCCTCTCGAATATGTCTTTTCAACTACATACGAGACCTCCCACTATTTTTGTTAAGGTTATTCAGATTCTATTTTATAAATGATTTTAATGTTCATGAATTGAGATTAAAATTAGATCTTCTAGATATTGGAAGATATGTGTTTCAATTAATTTGCTAATAACTCAGTCTTTTACCTTTATTCCCTTTTTCTGGGTCTTGGTAGATTTCAAAATTTTGATTACATGATCAAAATATTTTCTATTTCTAATGATTTGTCTGAGCCAATTAATAGCTGAGCCAATTAATAGTAGAACAAAAGGCAAGATCACTTAGTTTTTCTCTTGAATATAATATTGGAAGAATTTTATTACGAAAATTTTTTATGTTTTATTAATTAGGAAAAAGTTTGGACACCAATTTTTGATTTTATGCTCACCTCAAGCTTTTTCTCATGGAATTACTATCTCTGGTGAAGCATATTTTAAGGAATTTAAATGTCTGAATTCAAAGACCAAAATTTGATTTCATGCTCACCTCAATCTTTTTCTTAAGGAATTACTATATCTGGTGAAGCATATTTATGGGTTTTGAATGTCTGAACACCAATTTTTGATTTTATACTCACCTCAGCTTTTTCTCAAAGAATTACTATATTTGGTGGAGCATTAAGGGTTTTGAATGTTCGAACACCAAATTTTGGTTTTATGCTTACCTCAATCATCTTTACTATATCTGTAGTGCATTTTAAAGATTTTGATTGTCTGAATTTAAACACCAATTTGTGATTTTATGCTCACCTCCAGCTTTTTCTCAACAAATTACTATATCTCTTGGAGCATATACTAGGATTTTGAATGTCCAAACTTTTCAAATTAATAATTCTCCAATGCCTCTTAAAATAAATTTAAAGATATTAAAACTCACTCAAAAGCTAGGACTCAATCATTTGGCATGATATTAAAAGACTTGTAATATCCTTAGTCAATTTCCTGTATTTTGATCACATAAGTTTTATTTTTGAAATTTACTTAGGACTCAGTCTGAAGATTTATTAAAGTAAAGGACCCACTTATTAGGGCATTAATTCCATTTAATTCAAGATGAAGAAAAATTAATTCTTATCAAGTACCATTTAGAGGATAATCATGGCTGGGGTGCTTTTGTAAATGCTAGTTGATCTATGAAGGCTAAATATTCTCTTTGGAATCAACTCATACAAACGGGTAAAACCATCAATGATAACTGGTTTGTGTTAGGTGATTTCAATATGATCATGAAATATGATGAGAGTAGAGGTGGTGGCAAATGTGACATTTCTCTTATTAATCATTTCTGTGATCACATCACTGAAGCAGGCCTTTTTGACTTGGGATTTTATTGTTCTCCTTACACTTTGAGAAGAGGTATTATCATTCAAATATTGGATAGATTCTTTGGAAATCATTGATTTTCAAATTATTACCCTATTAATAGGGTCCAACATTTGAACCATGCTGGCTCAGATCAGAATCCTATTTTGCTTACACTTGCTTTCAAAAATAAAGTTCAAAAGTACAACTTTAAATTAATTAAGTTTTGGACTTTTCATAACACTTTTTTAAGTTTTATTCTGTAGGCATGACATTTTGATGGTGTTAGTGATCCTTGGTATGTTCTTTACTTCATAAAAAGTTTGTTATGGCCTTAAGGAAGTGGAATTATCAGATATTCGGAAATGTTCATAACAAAGTTACGGAAGCCCAAAATCATGTTGATTCTCTTCAAGCTCAAGTTATTTCAGATCCTAATTTTGTTGATGAGGCCACTAGAAAACAACCTGACCTTCTTGATGATATATCTTTGGAGGAGCAATTTTTACAACAAAGGGCTAGTGATATTCATTTTTAAAATGTGGATCGTAATACTAATTATTTTCATGCTTCCATTAAGCATAGGAGGAACATCAACACTATTTTGAAGATCAAAAAATCTAATGGTGATATGATCACAGATGATAGGGAAATTGGTGAGAATGTAGTCCTTTTTTTCTCTGATTTTTTACTTCTAATATGCAAGTCAATCCCATCAATTTAGAACTTTTTGCTTAGAAGAGGGATTATGTTACTGAACTATCTTTAGCCATAATTCCAACTGAGCAGGAGATTCTTTCTGCTCTAAAGGATATCAATCCCAATAAAGCTCCAAGCCCTGATGGCTTTTCCTCCACCTTTTACACTAAATGTTGGGATAATATTCTTAAAGAGGTGACCTTGGCAATTCAAAGCTTTTTTATGGGTAATGACCTAGGGAAAATTTTCACTTATGCTCTCATTGTGCTTATCCCTAATTCTACTGTTAAGACGAATTGGGACAACTTTAGACCAACTTCACCCACTTTTGTCATCTCAAAAGTTATAAGAAAAATAACAATTTCTAGACTTCAACCTCATTTATCTATACACATATCTCCTCAGTAGTCTTCTTTCATTCATGGTAGAGGGATTAGTGATAATATTTTACTTGCTCAAAAGTTGGTGGAGGAATTATATTGGAAATGTTGGGTTGAAAATATGGTCCTTAAGTTGGATAAAAAAAAAGCTTTTGACACGATTTGTTGGGATTTTTTTCTTATGCTCTCCAAGCTAGAGGCTTTCCTTCAAATTTTTGTATTCTTATTAAAAGATGGTTGCATAACATCCACTATAGTGTTGCAGTTAATCACAACTCTTATGGTTTCATTTCAGCTCAGAAGGCATAAAGCAAGGAGATCCACTCTCCCCCACTATTTTCATCATGGCTTTTGACTACTTCTCTCCTCTTAGTAACTATTTGCGTGAATCTCAAACTTACGTGCACTTTACTCATAAATCAAAAGGTTCTGGTTAGTCATTTAGTATATCTAGATGATGCAATAATTTCTTCCAATACCTCTAAACCCTCCTTCATGTTTTTAATGTAATCCCTTAATACTTTTGAGCAAACTTCTGAACTTAAATTTAATAAAGTTAAATGCCACTTATACTTTGGGAAATATGTCAGCATTTTGCTTTCAAATTTGGCCACTTCCAACACTAGCTACATTACGACACCTCTTCCTCTAAAGTATCTTTAAGTTAACCTTCTTAGAGGTAGGAGGAAACAAACTCAACTTGATTCTGTTGTGGATAAAATTAAATCTTGAATCTTTGAGTGGAGAAATGTCTTTATCTCTTATGGGGGAAGACAAACTTTATTGAAAAGTGTTCTTCAAAGCAACTCTTTATATGACATGCAAGTCCTTAACTTTAAAAAGAGCACACAAAAATCCCTAGAGCATATTTTTAATAAATTTCTTTGGTCTGGGGAGGGTAATACTAAACCTTGGCTTTTCTGGCATAAAATTTGCAAGCCCCTTGCCGCTGGGGGCTTGGGCTATAAAAATCTTCAACATGTAGCTTAGATCAATATGTGTAAGTTGGGGTATAAATTCAGAGCTGGATCATCTTTTTGGGCTCAGTTTCTTTTCCATAAATATTGCTCTCAAGAATACCTTTCTTTGGTTAATTGGATGATGGGGGACCAAAAAATTTGGAAGTCTATCATTAAGGCAGGATCCTTAGTTAATCATTTCATTTACTCGGAAATGTGAGAGGGGAAGGTCTCCTTTTGGCATGAACATTGGGGGTCCTCTGATTTTTAAAATGTTGCTTCCCCTTTTACTAATGACCTCCTTATTTCAGAATGCTGGATAGATAGTTATTAGGACATTGCCAAACTTATGTTTTTGGTGGTGGAAGACACTACTTCTATTTCCCCAAATCCTATTGTTCCAAAAAAACATGATAGGAATATTTGGAAGTTCTCCTCAACTGCCTCTACATCTAAAATGCTTCACACTAGTTTGCACACTTTTCAGGCTTGGAAATGGGGACACTTGATTTGGAATACTTACACTTCCCCTTCAATCTCATTTTTCCTATGGAGATTTTTCTACTCCTTACTCCCCCTTGATGATATTTTAAAGCTCAAAGGCTTGAGATTAGCCTCTAGGTGTTAATTATGCAATTGTGCCGAGGAAACTTATACACATCTATTTTTTATTGCTCCTTTTCACAAGTTCTTATGAGTGTGTAATTGTATATTCTTTTGATATTTAGTTTGGGGGACCTCACCGATACATCTATGTACTGATTTTTTTTATTAACTTATAGGAATCCGAATCATGCTCCTTCCCCAATAATTTTTTTTTTTTAACAAGGAGATGCATTTGTCTCCCTACATGTTAATTAAAGAAGGGGTTACAAGAAAGAAAAAATAGCTGGAGAATTTTTGACTCAGTACAGGAATCATCACTCCTCCCAAAAAGCTAAACAAAAAACAATAGTTTGCCTAAAAGTAAACCCCAGATAACATGGGGTGCAAAATAAGAAGATAAGGAGGGGCAAAGGAAAACAATAACAGAAAAAAAAGTTATATATATATATATATATATATATATTATAAAAAGAGCAGTTCGTGGCTCCTTACGCGTTAATACAAAAAAAGGTTACAAAATTTTGGGTGGGATAGTGGATCCCCATCTAAAACAAAAAATACTTTATAAGCCTAGGGGTTCCAAAATCCACAGTACAACGTCACAAAAAAAAGGAAGCTAAACACAAAAAATAAACTAAACCAAAACACAATAGCCCCAAAACATATGCTTCAAGAGCACCAGTGAATTATGTACTGTGCCAAAATAGTGAACACAGCTAAAAGAAATTGCGATAAAAAAAGAAATACGAATTCATGCATGTATTCTGAAATGATCAAATTGTTGTGGGTGAGTACAAAACTCCTTACACGAAAGCCTTCAAATGAAAGCCCTCCTAGAGAGCCAATTGAAATAAATCTCCCTCAAAAGAGATTGAAAATCCACAACAGCTGTCTTAAGCTTAAAATAATCCTCATGCATTAAAAGAATACATATAATCTTTTCATTAGCAAGAGAAAATGGTAAGTAAACTATGTAAGAAGGTAGCTTAACGTTTGTCGGCACTATTTTTGGTGTGGGGTTTGCCCGTAGGAAGCTGTCGGTCATTAGAATTGAAATCCTGTTGCCCGCTTCGAAAGGAATTTTTTAATTTATGTATATATATATATAATTTTAG
>NW_018219228.1:178852-179176 GCF_001263595.1 Phalaenopsis equestris | reverse complement strand
CTAAGGTGACCAGAGTGTTCAAAAAGAAATTAGGGATAGTCACAATTGTTGACAAAAGAAAATAGCCGATAAAGATATATGCAAAGGATCATCGTCAGTCTTCGTCACAGTACCCTCAGAAACAAAGCAGTCAATCCAACCAACGGCCGTCTTAGGAGGGACCACCTCGAACAGCAGGTAAAAGAATATCCCTGTTAGAGCGACAGAAAGTTGTTTACTCCTTCAAAGATGAAGCTGTACCTAAAATATTCAAAAGCTTGATGAAGAAATCAGAATTCAAACTGCCTGATCCAAAGAAACCTGAAGAGGTGGATAAGAAGAATG
>NW_018219228.1:173749-174095 GCF_001263595.1 Phalaenopsis equestris | reverse complement strand
CCCTCCGTGCTATCAAGGGACAGATTTTAGCAGCCTTCTCCGCGCCCCCCCCCCTGCCAGCTGGGTCCTCTCTCAACAACGAGTTATCAGATGAGAAGATACTATAAATGGAATTTCCTAGTGCGCAGTGCTGGGAAATGTACTTCGACGGTGCTTCATCAGCCAAGAAAAATAAGGGATCATGCACAGTTATACCAGGCAAAGCAGGGATCGGTTTGATCTTTATCACACCGGATAAGGGTATGTTGAGGTTTTCGTACCACCTGACGGAGCCATGTACCAACAATGAAGCAGAATATGAAGCCTTAATCACCGGATTGGAATTAGTAATTTCAATGGATATAAC
>NW_018219228.1:172650-172981 GCF_001263595.1 Phalaenopsis equestris | reverse complement strand
TCTTCTAAAGGACACAGGTTCATACTTGCTGCTACAGATTACTTCTCCAAATGGGTAGAGGCTGTGCCGTTACGCGAGGTTACGACACAACATACCCTTCAATTTTGTAAGAACCAAATCGTATACTGTTTTGGAGTACCTCGAAGAATAATCTCTGACAATGGGATAGCTTTCAGAAGCACAAAGATCAACAATTTCGTCAGAAAACATGGGATAGATTAGAGATACTCTACAATTTACTATCCCAGAGCAAATGGTCTGGTTGAAGCTTTCAACAAGACACTGGTACAGATTTTGAAGAAAACACTGGATGAAAATAAAAGGGATTGGC
>NW_018219228.1:170439-171328 GCF_001263595.1 Phalaenopsis equestris | reverse complement strand
GCGCATAGTGAACCACTTCCAATATCTCCGCTCCGCAGGACACAAAGCAGAAATGCGAGCCGGAAGAAATAGAGAGCCTTTCTGCGACAGGAGCGCAAGCGCCAAAGAAACTTAAGAGGTTTTCTTACCCCCATTCTTAAGGGACATATCTATGATCCAGAGCTGAGAGAGACTTCTGCCAGCCTGCGTACTACAGACAAAGAATCAAGATTTCTGACAGGATCGGATGAACACCCGGTCCCAGATATCTTCTATCGTGTGCAGAGGTTGCCCAACATGCAACATCGAGACACCAACCAGGACATCAATGACAGGCGCATTTGTAGAATGCCCGGAGTGCAATGTCCTACAATTACAGCGGATAACTACTCCGGCGAGGGGCTTAATAGCTACCCATAGTGAACAACTTTCAAATACTCCACTCTGCAGAACACAATGCAGAAATGCAAGCCGAAAGAAACAGAGTGTCTTTCTGCGACAAGAGCACAAGCGTCAAAAAAATGTAAGCGGTTTTCTTACCCCCATTCTTGAGGGACATATCTACAATCCAGATCTGAGAGAGACTTCTGCCAGCCTTCCCACTATAGATGAAGAATCAGGATTTCTGACAGGATCATATGTACCCCCGGTCCCAGATATCATGTGCAGAGGTTGCCCAACCAGTCAGGACATTAGTCAAGGGCGCATTTGTAGAATGCCCGAACTGCAACGTTTTACATCTACAACATTTTAGTACCTTAGAAGAATACACGTCAAGCACCAACGAGTCTCAGACTCCAGATTTTGTGGCAAATGAGCCGTATGTCCCACTGGGGACGGATTAATGCGCACCACGGAGCCCAGGATCATACATCCTGCTTGAGGCTGAATCTCATATTCCGGATCGGCC
>NW_018219228.1:140342-170197 GCF_001263595.1 Phalaenopsis equestris | reverse complement strand
AAAATCCCCATCCAGTGCTGCTGTTGCCACAATTTTACAAACGACGGATAAGGGAATCCGCCTGGGATCCTCAAATACGACCAAGTGGATTCGTTACCCCCGATGATAAAGTGGATGATAAAGAGAATGGTTAAGTGGAATATCCTACCCGCCACTTGCATTCCTAACAGTTGCATCATCAACATTTACGAAGAAGGTGACTGCATTCCTCCGCACGTTGACCATCATGACTTTGTGAGGCCTTTCTACACGGTCTCATTCATGAGTAAGAGAAATATTTTTTTTGGAAAAGAAATTGATGTAATTGGTCCTGGTGAATTCAGAGGAGCTGTGGAATTCCTCCTTCCAGTTGGTTCAGTATTTATTCTCAAGGGCAACGGTGCAGACGTGGCCAAACACTGCATACCAGGAGTACGACACCGTAGGGTGTCCGTGACCTTCCGCAAGATGGATGACAGTAAGATACCATATGGATTCCAACAATCCCATGAAGATTTTCATAAAATTCTTTTACTACAAGAACAACAACAGGGGCAGTTGTGTAGCAAAGTACTTCCCAGCGCTTATGCGCAATAGTCTCTTCCACTCGAGTATTCCTCATATTCCTCATGTTGAATCCTTGATTCACAATTCCCCTTTCTTTAATAAGCCTCTTCTTCACAAGAACTCGATCATGTAACTTCTGCAAATGAAAACTGATGAATTTTCTCCGATTGAAATTCCAAATCTATCAGAGTTTTTAGAGAGGGAAGCCATAAGATTTGAAAAGTGGTGACTCTTCCCTCATTTTCCCCCCTAAAATATGGTTTGGAGTCACTTTTTAGGAGTTATATGGAGAAGAAACAGCCAAAAACTGTCATTTGATAGGTTTTAAACATTTTCAGTACCGCGACGCATCATGCGCCAACTCTCTGGAATTCAGCGCATCATGCGCCAGTTCCAAAAAAATTGTCATTTCAATTTCGATCCAATAATTTTTCAATTTTTTTTTAAAAGAAGTTTCTAAATATTTTATCAAATACATGGACTACATAAATACT
The DNA here is from genome assembly GCF_001263595.1 of Phalaenopsis equestris. Taxonomy (NCBI): domain Eukaryota; kingdom Viridiplantae; phylum Streptophyta; class Magnoliopsida; order Asparagales; family Orchidaceae; genus Phalaenopsis; species Phalaenopsis equestris. Next base: position 169,157 of record NW_018219228.1, on the reverse strand, counting down.
TAAACATAAATATACATAAAATATTTCAAACAAAACAAACTCAAAGCAAACTAAATAACGATAAATATAGGTTGGCTCTCACAAAGCACTTGGTTTAATGTCGTCAATTTGACATTCCCATTCTTATTCTGGTTGACCCAACATTACAGTCTCTTTAAAATCTAGTCTTTGACCATCAATATATGGTTTCAATATGTGCCCATTCACTTTAAATATTCTTCTAGTCTTGAGGTCCACAATATTAATTGCTCCATAGGGATAGACTTTTATAACTCAAATGAGAATTAAAATTTAGGTGCTGGCCTTGAATGGAGAATCAGAATTTAAGTACCGACCTCAAAAGGAGGGATTAAAATTTAGGTACTAACCTCGAGATAGGAATTGAAATTTAGGTATCAATCGTATAAAGAGAATTGGATGCCTTACTCCATTTAAGGTGGTCTTAAACCGATCTTGAAAGGAGGGATCATAATTTAGGTACTAACCCCGAGATGAGAATTAAAATTTAGGTATCAACCACAACAAGAGAATCAGATGCCTTACTCCATTTAAGGTGGTCTTAAACCAATCTCAAAGATTGAGAATAAGATGCCTTACTCCATTTAAGGTGGTCTTAAACCTATCTCAAAGATTTGTGTCACATTAGGAAGAAAAGTTCTGGGACTCACACCCAACCAAAATGGTGACAAGAAAAATATCTGTTACGTTGAGGAGGCAAGCACTGGGACTCACATCTAGCCTAAAGGGTAGAGGGAAAATATATCAGAACCTTGGTACTAACCCCGAGAACAACGTGAAAATAGTGTAAAGAATTTGTGGTTCTATGCTCATAGATATGTGACATGTGAAGATTGACATTGGCGAGGAAAATTTGTGAGACTTTGTGTAGAGTATGAAACTCTACAGGGATGTGAGAAATTAGTGCATACCAAGACAGTCGTGCTGCACAAGCAAAGAGTAAAAAACCAAATTGAGAGAAACAAACTCAACAAATTTATCATTTTCTTTTCTTTTTGTCTTTATCACATTTAATCATCAAAGTAGGTTTTTCGAAATTTAATTTTTGTTGGTTCATTTTTCAAAATGCTACTTTATTTAAATTTTATTATCATCAATTTTTTATTGTATTGTTCTTTTTTCATTATAATTTAGAATCAACGTATGGTTTTGTAACTTTTTATCCATCGTACAAAAGGGCAATTTGACAAATATGTTGAATTCTGAAAGAAATTTCATTAATCTACTTCAAACAGGTGTTACAGATTGAATACATGCTAAAAGCATCAAAGGAGACGAAATTGTTGAATACATCTGAAACATCATATGTTGTGTACATATCTTATATGCTGCTCTGGCACAATACAAAAGGTGACAAAAATTGTCTGTCTGTCCTCTATGGGATGAGCTCTTGATCAAGCCGACCTACTAAGCCATGCTTCAGGAAAAGAATTCTTTTTACGTGTACTTAGAGGTACAACCATCTCATAGCTTGTATGACTGTAGCTCCTCCAATTCTGGATTCGGTTGGAATCTATGTGACATCTTATTATCATATATCCTTCTCAATGTAATAGAAACTCTGCGGTGTCGTACCCCTGTAATGCAGTGCTTGGTGAGGTCTGCTCCGTTTCCCTTCAAAATTAGCATCGAACCCACCGACAGTGGAATTGCAACTGATCCTCTGAACTCCCCGGGTCTAACAATGTCAATTTCTTTTCTGAACAAAATGTCGCTTTTATTCATGAATGAGACCTACATAGACCTTACACCAGAGCCAGAGACTCCATCGAATTCATACATAGATTCATGAATGAGACCGTATAGAAAGGTCTGACAAAATCATGGTGATCTATATGTAGAGGAATATAATCTCCCTCTTCATAAATATTGATGGTACAACTACTGGGAAAGCAGTCCACTAGTAGCACACTCCATTTGACCATCCTTTTTATCATCAACTTTATTGTGGGATGTAATGGATCCACCTTGTCGTGTCTTAAGATCCCCGGGGTTCCCTTGCTTATCCTTGGTGAAATTGTAGTAACAACCACATTGAATGGTTATCCTACTGGTTATCCTACCTTTTCCATGCCTTTTCCATGCATCCATTTTTGTGGTTCTGAATAAGTTATTTCCATCAGAAGACCGGCTCAACCTCTATCCCTTAGGTCAAAAACACATTCTAGAATGCTTCTTTCTTCACTTTCAAAAAAGACTTTGGTGTACAGTTCCAGACCTTCTAGTATATTGACAAATTTTCCTTGGACCTCTTCGTAGAATTCAAACTCTCTATTATTTACTTTGCTCATCTTGTCAAACTTTGCCATAACAACCATTTACGACTGTCGGGGCCACTCCCTCATTTCAGTATCTACAGGAATCCATGTTTGCACTGTCTTTGTATCCATTGGGATGTATGATTCTCCAATTGAGTGGCCTGTAGTCTGAAATCCACTATCGGTAGATGTGTACTCCTCTAGAGTGTTGAAACGCTCTGGGTGGAGGATGTTACATTCATGGGCATTCCACAAATGCTCATGTACTTGGTATCTGTCTGGGGATCTTGGCGTTGCATGTCGGGCAACCCGCATAAAGCTCATCTGAAATTGTTGGTAACGTCGGCTCTGTAGCAAACTCGAACTCGTACTCTAAGACTGGCAAACTTGAGTAAGTCTCTCTCTTGCAAGGATCTTAGATTTTTCCCTCAATAATTAAGGTAAGTAAGTTTTTTGACTCTTTCAGATGTCTTTTTTATCACATAGGAAGGCTTTGTTTTTCAAGGATTGGCATTTCTACGTTGAGTTCTACTCAACGGTGCATCTGGCAGTCTCTCATGATCTACACTGACTACATGTCCTTTTGATGATGTTATCATCGACGGTAAGTGGCTAGTTCCTTCCATCAGATTTTGTTGTGTTATCCCTTTCTTCCTCCTCAGAAAGTAACCAACTTTAGTGCTAATCTTTAACAATGAGGGTAGTCCTTCTTTTTGAAGACGACTAACCACATCCATCAGGGGACTCTCATAGTCGTCATCAACCTGACCGAAATCCAAGTCGAAGTCTATGATGCCACCCTGAGATGCCCTTTTCTTGTTAAGTGTGAGATTCCAGCCATCCTTAAAAGCAAAAATCAGCTTCTCTACTGACATTTTTTCTATAGACGACAACAAAACATTAGTGCGCTAAAATTTAGTAGGAACAAGAACAAAACAAAAAATTTATTAGACAAAATTTTTGTTTACACAGGTGCAAAAATTATTTATTTATTTATATGAATATATTTTTGTCTTAATTTAGTAGAATATCAAACTTAAAAGTAGAAAGGAAAAAAATGAAGTATCCAACTTCAAAAGTTTTCATTTTATTGAAGTTGATTTATTAGAAAATTTTGGACTCAGTCACAAATGCTTGGCCAAATAAATAACCCGAGAACAATCAAAATCTCAAAATCTCATTTTAAGCAAACTTAAGTTGTATAATATGTCTTCAAATGTTGACCATTGATCGGCAACATAAGTTTTTTGCCTCGGAAATCAACCAGCTGGTAGGCTCCTCCTGAGTAGACCTTTTCTACAACAAATGGTCCCTCTCAAGTTGGCTCAAAATTTTCACCTATCTTGTGATGTGCAAGAATAGGTACTTTGAGAACAAGAATGAGGTCACCCACTTTGACTTCCTCAGGTGGATCAATCTATCATGAGCTTGTACCATACTTGCTCGGTAAAGTTCTAAGTTTTTTTGTGGTTCTGGTCATTTTTCCTTGAGACTTTCTAATTCTTCAAGTCTGAGATTTGTACTTTATTCGGTTGTAATTTGGTTGGCCATGGTGACTCTGAGAGATGGTTCCGAACCTCCAGCGGCAGTACTGCCTCAAACCCGCACACAAGTGCGTAGAGTGTACATTGAGTTGGAGTCTTGAACATCGTCCAGTAGGCCCACAAAGCTTCTAACTATTTATTATACCAATCTTTTTTATTTTCATCCAATGTTTTCTTTGAAATATGTACAAGTATTTTATTGAAGGCTTCAGCAAATCCATTTATCCTGGAATAGTTGATCGTAGAGTATCTCAAGTCTATCTCGTGTCTCTTGATGAAGTTTTTTATTTTTGTGCTCTTGAAGGTTGTACCATTGACGGAAATCACTCTGTGCGGTATGACACAAGATTTGTATATGCAAATATTTAAGAAGTTGACACCACTCAACTTTGCCAAAAACTTGATGCAGACAGATTTATAATAACTAAGCAATATAACAAAAAAATACTATTTATAAAAATAATTTATCTTTTTAAACTCTTTTTAGACTATTAAATCTCTTTTAATATCAATGCAAGTATACGTATCATTTCAAGTAATATAGGGCTCTAATGGAGTCTTAGATATAGATCCCACAGGAAAGTTGGAAAATGCTAAAGTAATATATGAAAATTATTTTATAATAAAAACAAAAAATGAAAGCGAAGTGCAAAGTTTGAAAATTGACTACTCAGGGGAATGTGAATTAAAATGTAGATGTAAGATTAGAGAAATAAATTAAACTAATCTAAACTAAATACTTAACTTTCAGAAATAAAATTACAAAAATTAAACAAAGTTTTTGTTGTGATAAAAAGTTCAAATTTAAGAAAGCGTCATTCCCCTTTACAATGAGTATATGGTTTTTGAAGAAATTTAAATCATTTGAATATATATAAAAACTGTTTTGTACCAAATAGGAGCAATCATATTCTTTATCATATTCTTTACCCTCTTCCTCTCTTCCTAGTGCTATAAAGAGCATTGACTAATCCAGAGTTTGGTCCCTAATTTTTTGGTTAGGCTGGGAGGATACCGGTTGCCTCAAATCCAGAGCTCCCACTGCTCTCTTGCATGAGGGCTAACAATCTCACAATAGTTTCCAATCAACTAAACCAAATTTGGGTTTTAATCTATCACCTTAAAATCTCCAATTCTGCATCCAACAAAAGTATATTTTTTTATTTATTTGCACCCAATCCTATGGATGACATACTCTCTCTTGAAATAAAATGTGATTCTCCCTATGTTGTAGAATTCATATCTCGTTTAAGGACATATGTCTCTCAACAAGTTTTAACATTTCAATTGGCCAGATCAAAAAGTAAATGAACATCAGTGTTCAAATAATCACAAATTATTATCATTTAAAACCATGGAAAACAAAATCTATTTTTAACAAAACCATATCTTCAAATTAAAGAGAAGGACAAAGAAAACTACTTAGAGTTCATGAGAAGGATACAATAAAACACAAATTTCATATGTAAAAAAATTTCATATGATACAATAAAACACAAATTTCATATGTAAAAATAAGTTTACAAAACAAAAGAAATAAAAATACAACTTATCTCACAATCCTTCTTACGCAAATCCCTAGAAGTACTCTCCAAGCCTTACTCTCTTTACAATCACTCCCAATTCTCTCTTAGAAATGTAATGAAGAAGAAATCTCTCACCTTCCCTCTGTTCTTACAATCCTAGAAGAAAATCTCCTCTTCTCTCTCTCTAACTCACGCCACTTTCTCTCTCTCCCTCTCACGTCACACACACACCCACACTCAGCTCTATGAAGTATTCTTCTTTAATTTGGGTTGCCTCCTCTTGAAGGAATTCCCTCCAAAAGTAAATTCTTTTGAATTCAAAAGATGTGTCATTTGATCCAAGAGATCCCTTCATAAAAGAACCTTCCAAAGTGTCTAGATGCATTGAATTACTCCACGAGATGTGTAGAATAAGTGTCCCTTTAAAAAATCGAGAAAAATTTTTCTCAAACTGCCTTAATTTGAAAAATTCATCCCTAACGCATCATTTGTCGATCTGGTGCATCATGCACCAGCTCTCTAAATTTTGGCACATCATGCGCCAGAATCCAAAATTGGCTCTTTTTCCTCCAAATTTCATCCTTTTTGCCATTTTTGCTCCAAATGCCTAAAAATGATATACCTGCAATAAAAATACAAAAATACCTTTCTTTATAGTGCAATATCACCAAAAATAAGCATAAAATAGGTAATTAAAACAGTATATTATTTTGGTGTATCAAAATCCACCAAACTTGAATGTTACTTGTCCTCAAGTGATACTTTTATTACTTAAAAACATATGACTTATGACAGAGGTTAACTTATAACTTCTATACTTTAGTTTAATAAATGTAATAGGAAAATTTAGGAAAAACACTTTAATAAATTAGATTCAAATTAGATTCAAATTGAATAACTTAGATTCAAACTCTATGTCTAGGAATGTTTAGTAATAAAATTTAAGATTTCTGAATCTCTATTCATTTCATGAAGAATTCATATTAAGGATATTAAGGACATTTAGAACATTCAGATGAAAAAGAACTTCATGAAAACTTTACTAGGAATGCTACTAATACTCCAATATAAGTTCAAAAAATGTAAACATGAAAACTTCTTGCTTAAGTTGATTCAAGTGAAGCTAATTTTTGATTAGGCATCTCCTCAAGCTTCTTCTCACTTATTTTTATTTTCTTTTTTTTTCTCATTTTTTTTCTTTCAGGATCTTTTCAATCCTTTCTTTTCTTTTCTTTTTCCAAGTGAGGATTACTATATCTGGATAGCCTTTAACGTTTTTGAAATTCACCATCCTCTTCTTAAAGGTAAAACTCCATATTTTTCTTCACTTTATAAATTCATATTAGTTTATGATTTTTCATAAAATCTCATTCCTTTCTTATCTCACTATGATTTTTCATAAAATCTCATTCCTTTCTTATCTCACGTAACTCTAAAATTCTTAACACTTCAAAAATACAATTTTCTTTAATTTAAATGGAAAAAATATAGTCTTATCCAATCATACCAAATATCTTCAACTTTAGAATTGACCTTCATTATTAAAATATTTACCTAAATTTATCACAACACTTAATAAACCGAAGTGTAGTCAGTTAAAGTTAAATCTTATTATCATAGGCTATGTTAAATTAATTTTTAAAAATATAGTTACTTAAGTACAAATAAAATTTAGTTTAATTTAGTTTACTCCTTTTCAAAATTAGTTTACTCCTTTTCAAAATAAAATTTTCTTCCTCCAAACTTAAGTTTTTAAGTTATTTTAAAAATGTTTTTAATATAAAACTTAATAGGTGACAGAAAACAATAACTGCATGAAAAATAAAAGCTGACTTATAGAGGATTTCTGACTATGAAATTGGGCTATAGTATACTGCAGGTACTAACCGTAAAATTGCATACAGGCTTTAAAACATTAAATAAAACATAATATATTCTAGAGAACTTCCAGAGAATTAAAAATATAAATAAAAAAATTGAAAAATTAAACTCACAAAACTAAAAATGCAAAAAAAAAAGTGAAAGTCTACAATTACTATTATAGATTCAGTTCACAAAAAAACATAATAAGTCTGTTAATAAAACAAGTTTCAAATAAAAGTACATCCCATTTCAAACATAAACAACAAACAGACATCAAAATAACTAAATAAGACTCATAAAACATCAATCATCATCTCCTTCCTCTTCGTCATCTGGTTCTTCTTCTTCTCCTTTTTCTTCTTCTTCATCATCATGAGTGGGAGTATGGGGAGTGAAATTAGGGCAAGCAGGAAAGTCCACATTTGGTTCACCACTAAGGTGTCCTACCATGGCATTTTCAAAATCGATATGATGCTAAACTCTCCTCTGCTAATATTCATCATTATAAGCATTCCTTACTCCCATATCTTCCAACTGAGTTTGAATATTTACTATATTCATCTATTGAATCATCAGTTTGTCCATAATACCTTTAAGTGATACAGATCTAGAAGCAGACGCCCCTACAATAGATGTAGAGGGCTTATCCATTCTTCCACTTCTAGATTCAATAAATAATTCTACTCTTTGAATCATATGTCTCCCAATTGGATTATGTGGCTGCAATCTTTCTTCATTTTTATGGGATTCTACTCCTGACTGTTCACATAGAGTGAAAATTAAGTGAGGGTATCTCAATCCTCTAGTTGTAGAACTACCATCAATACTTCAAGAATTTTGAACTATAAATGCACCAACATTTATTGCCTTCATGTTCTGAATGCAATAGTTGAGTTCAACTCTATCTTAAGAAACATCAGCCAAATGATTTGTTGGCAATAGTCTGGCAGAAATGAAGTGGTGTCATACTTTTGACTGAACAGTCAACAAGAAAGCATGGAAGTTAACTATCTTGGTATTCTTAATCTTCTAATCCCCTCTTCCATCAGTAAAAAAAGAAATCAATTTCTTCAGTGATGAATCAATCATGACAAATGTAGTGTATTCATCAATAAATACACCCCTCAAACCATTAAAAGTATTTATCCATTCATCAATAAATTCAACTTGTTTACCTCTCACCAAGATGTGATCATCAGTAGTGAATCTGAGGTTTGCATAACTCTCAAACCATCGGGACAATTGCTACGACAATGAAGTAGCATAATTTTTCACAACTCCTGATAAGAATCAGTCTCTTGAACTCACCACCCGGGTTTGCAAACGCCCGCTCTTGGATCATTGTCTTGGTCTCCATCTGAGTGTTGTAACTATGTTGGGCTTTGAAACTAACAAATCTTCATGCATTGAAGTCCTCGGACGACCTTCCTCTCTTAACTCAGGGAGCCATTTAAAAATTTTGCAAAAATCCAAATATAGTCCAAATAAATTACTAATTAAAAAATCTAACTCCTCAAGCAAGGTTAATTGGTAAGAAACTTTTCACCATCATTTTTCTTCAAGTATTTTCATCAAAAATCCAAAAATCCATTGTGAAAATAAAAAATTTCTAAGTTAAAGTAAATCTCAATCCAAGAGAAGATGAAATCTATAGTGTTTAGCCTCCAAATCCTTCTCTGTCTCCCAAAATGCGATGTCCTAGACCAAAGTTTTGAGGTAGAGGATTACTCAAGTAGCAAAAATGGAGTTTCACCGTGCGATTTTGCAATTTTCTAGGCAACATAACGTGTTCAGACCTTTGGCGCATCATGCTCCAAGGCTCTGTAAGTTGGATCATCATCCGCCAAAGCTCAAATTTTCCAGTTTTTAGTTTTTGTGGAAGTCTGCTCCGTACCACTTTACACCAACCTCTATTTGACTAAAATAAACCTTTCTAAGCATATATAAACATCATATAACACAAAAATTTCACAAACAACACAAAACTCACATTTATATATATAATCCATGTTATTATAAACTAACATTTTTTAAGCCAAAAAACAATAAATTTAATGTTCTAAAGCAAGCCAACATCCTAAAACTAAATTCTAAACATCAAAATTCAAAAGATAAATATAGATAGTGTTCATTAGAAAGGAAATGCAATCCAACACAACAAACTAAAACAAACAGTACTACACAAAACATTCCGTGCATAAATTAAGATCAAACATCATCTTCATTGTCATCCTCCTGGATATCTCTCATTGATTGGTAGTGCACATACAGATTGTAGAAGGTTCAAAATGGAAATTTTTCAGTTGAATTTTCCTCCTCATTCCAAGCATGTTTCTTGAACATACATACCAATCCATCTTCAATATGCTTTGTACGTTCAAAATGTTCCTTCAGTCTCCAATCTAGATGATCCAACATTTCAGTAATATTCCCAATGACGTACATGAAATTTTGCTCATATTTTTCAATCTTCTTGATCCTCTTTGAAAGTGTACTCAAGTTGAAGTAAGGCTGAACATGTGATGAATTCTAAGATACTTGATTCATCAGTACATTTATATCATTTTCATCTCTCATTCTAATATAGTTGCAGTAGATTTTTGAATCCATCGGTTACCAAGGAAGTATCACTTTTTCCCATCTTTGACAAGGTACTTGCGATTGATTGTAAAGTAAGAAAATAGTGGATGGATGTCCCAGTCCAGTTGTAAATACATTCACAATCAAACCCCCCAAAACTAATTTCACAATAATAGCTCCAACATCAAAAGGTTTTTTGGTTTGAATACAGTAGTTCCGAATGACACTCTCCTTAGTGACCTTTCAAATTTTTCATGGTAGGCAATAATTTTTAATTTCGATGAAATGAAGAAATGTCAGGTTTTTGAAACTGGATTTAAAAATGACGATGAAAATTTTACATTTTCATCATCTCTAGCCTCCCAATTAGCATTTTCATCCATAAGGTAACGGTAGAGTTCATTCATATTCTCTCTTGTAGGGGTAAAGTTTGCAAAATGGCAGATAAACACATTTTCAATCATAAAATTATCGTTTATTCTTGAAGGAGTGAATTTCACAAACCTACCTTGCACATAAATCATTCATTGGTTGATCCCATGAAGATTTGTATAAAATTCTTTTACTATAGGAATAACAACAGTGATAGTAGTGTAGTAAAGAAATTCCCAATGCCTTTGCGCAGTAGTCTCTTCTACTTGAGTATTCAGTGTGTTGAATACTCGATTCACACATACCCTTTATTTAAGAATCCTCTTCTTCACTAGAACTTGATCATGTAAATTTTGTGCATCAAAACTGATGAACTTTATTCGATTAAAAATTCCAAATCTAGCATAGTTTCTAGAGTGGGAAGCCATAAGAATTAAAAAGTTGTGACTCTTCCCTTGCTTTCCCCCCTAAAATATGGTTTAGAGTCAATTTTTAGGAGTTATATGGAGAAGAAACTACCAAAAACCGCAAAAAACCACAAAAAACCACCATGTGACATATTTTAAACAATTTCAGACTTGCGGCGCATCATGCGCTAGCTCTCTGGAAAGTGGCAAATCATGCACCAATCTGGTGCATCATGCGCCAGTTCCAAAATTTTTGCCGTTTCGATTTCGATCCTATAAATTCTCAACTTTTCCATAAAATTAGGTAAATAAAGATGTTTCTAAGTATTTTTCAAATACACAGACTACATAAAGACACAAACATAATTATACGTGAAATATCAAAAATAAAACAAACTAAAAAACAAACTAAACAAGGATACAAATTGGGTTCCTCCCAAAATTTTTGCAGTAGCAATACATCCCAATTAATTTTCCATGGTTCTGATAGCAGCTCCTTTATAGCAGCTCTTTAACTTTGTAATTGACTACCCATGTGCAATATCAATTCTTACATTAATAACTTTTTCTCCTTACTCTGCAAATTGTTAAAACCTGGGGGTAATAAGGTTTGTAAGATTGGTTCCCTTAATTGTTAGAGTTTTCGAATGGGTTCGCAGTGTGGCTTCCCCATTGTGGATTTGGAGTATTAGAATTATTATTACTCCAACAAAAATTTAGATGATTCTTCCAACAAGTATTATAATAATTGACATAAGGATTATTAGAATGATTATTTATTTCATTTAAAGTTTCATAAGAAGATTAAGATTATATCTTTTGGCCTAATGAGTTTTCCTCAAGCACAGGTGTTGTCTGAGAATAAATCATTCCATATTGATCTATCTTCTTTAATATAGTAGCATTTGGGCAGCTAAAAAAGATATAGCATCTGAATCATGTATACTAGCTACTCTTTTGAATTTTCCCTTTTAGAGGGCCTTTGAAAATTAGTAGTAGCCATTTCTTCAATTAACGACTATGCTTCATCGAATGGTTTTCACATTAATGATCCAGTAGCAGTAAACATCAATTATTGATCTAAGAGATCCAACCAACACATTATAAAAAGTTTGAATTATTAACTAATCTACACTTTCTAAGGAGGTCTTTAAATCTTTCCCAGGCTTCATAAATTGATTCACTTTCAAACTGACAAAAAAGATGTATTTTCATTTCTAAGCTTAGTAGTTTTTGAAGGTGGGAAATATTTAGATAAATTTTTTTTGAGAAATCTCCCCATGTTATGATAGATCCAGGTGCTAATGAGTTTAACCACATCTTAGCTTTATCCCTTAATGAAAAAAGAAAAATTCTAAGCCTGACGACATCACTTGACACTCCATCATATTTAAATGTAGCACACAGTTATAGAAAACTAGCAAGGTATAAATTAATATCTTGAGTAGGTGTTCCTCCAAACAGATTGTTTTGTTCCATTTGGATAATAGTAGATTTAAGATCAAATGAATTGGTAGCTACAACAGGATTTTATATACTTAAATGAATTTCATCTGCTATAGCATTTGTATAATTTCTTAAAGGTCTTTGATAATGTTCATTTTCATTTCCAACAATGTTTAAAATTCAAGCCATTTTGCTAAACTGATCTTTTTCTTTTTGTTGTTTTTGAATTTTTCTAATAGTTCTTTCTAATTTTTCTAATAGTTCTTTTCTAATAGTTCTTTCTAACTCAGAATTGTATGGTACTAAATCTTCAAATCTTACACTATGCATAAACTGAAATAAATAAGTAATTAAAAATAAGAAAATACACTAAATTAAGAAAATGTTCAAATTATACTACAAACACTCTGTTTTTTTTTTAATATTTTCAAAAAAAAAAATTAATACTTTCAGTTACTTCCCCGATAAAAGCACATACTTTCAGTTACTTCCCCGATAAAAGCACCAAATACTTGACATGAGATTTGTATATGCAAATATTTACAAAGTTAACACCACTCAACAGTGCCAAAAGCTTGATGCAGGCAAGTTTATAATAAATATGAAGTATAACTCAAGAAAATACTTTCTATAAAAATAATTTATCTTTTAGAACTCTTTCAAGACTGCCAAATCTCTTTTAATTTCAACACAAGTATACGTATCGTTTCAAGTAATATAGGGCTCTAATGGAGTCCTAGATATCGATCCCACAGGGAAGTTGGAAAATCCTAAAATAAATTATAATAATATTTTATAATAAAAAAATGAAAGTAAAGTGCAAAGTTCAAAAATTGACTACTCAGGTGAATGCTAATTAAAATGCAAATGTAAGATTAAAGAATTTAAACTAAACTAAATACTATACTTTCGAAAGTAAAATTGCAAAAATTAAACAAAGTTTTTGTTGTGACTGAAAGTTCAAATTTAAGAAAGCATCCTTCACCTTTAAAATGAGTGTATGGTTTGTGAAGAAATTGAAATAATTACAAGATAGATATAAAAACTGTTTTGTGTGAAATAGGAGCAATCCGACTCTTTACCCTCTTTTGAGTGCTCTAAAGAACATTGAGTAATCCAGAGTTTGGTCCCTAATTCTGTGGTTAGGCTGGGAGGATACTGAGTGCCACTCAAGAGCTCCCACTACTCCCTCTCCTAAGGGCTAACAATCTCTCATTAGTTTCCAATCAACTAAACCAAATTGGGGGTTTTAAACTGTCACCTTAAAATCTTTTATTATGCATCCAACAAAAGTATATTTCCTTATTTATTTGCACCCAATCCCATTGATGACATACTCTCCCATGAAATCAAATATGATTCTCCCTATGTTTTAGAAATTATATCTCATTTAAGAACATATGTCTCTCAACAAGTTTTAACATTTCAATTGTCTAGATCGAAAGGTAAATAAAGATCGGAGTTCAAATCATCACAAATTTCTATCATTTAAAACTATGGAAAACAAAATATATTCTTCACAAAACCATATCTTTAAACCATATCTTTAAATTATCAAAACCATATCTTTAAATTATGGAGAAGGATAAAGAAAACTACTCAAAATTCATGAGAAGGATACAAGAAAACATGAATTTCATATATAAAAATAAGTTTACAAAATGAAAGAAATTAAATACAACTTATCTCACAATCCTTCCCAAGAAAATCCCTAGAAGTTCTCTCTATGCCTTACTCTCCTTACAATCACCCCCAATTCTCTCTTAAAAATGTAACGAGCAAGAAATATCTCACCTTCCCTCTCCTCTTACAACCCTAGAAGAAAATCTCCTCTTTTCTCTCTCTAACTCACGCCACTTTCTCTCTCTCCCTCGCACGTCACACACACACAGACTCAACTTTATGAAGCCTTCTTAAATTTAGGTTGCCTCGTCTTAAAAGAATTCCCACCAAAAGTTCCCTAAAAAATTCAACTCTTTTGAATTTAAAAGATGTGTCATTTGATCTAAGAGTCATATCCCTTCATAAAAGAACCTTCCAAAGTGTCTAGATGTATTGAATTACTCTAAGAGGTGTGTAGAACAACTGTCACTTTGAAAAATCAAACAAAATTTGTCTTGAACCGCCTTAATTTGAAAAATTCATCTTTAACGCATCATGCACCAACTCCTGGATTTTGGTGCATGATGCCCCAGAATCCAAAATTGGCTCATTTTGCTCCAAATTTTATCCTTTTTATCATTTTTGCTTGAAATGCCTAAAAAAAGATATATGTGCAACAAAAATACAAAAGTACCCTTCTTTAAAGTATAATATCACAAAAAATAAGCTGAAAATTGGTACTTAAAATAATATATTATTTTGGTGTATCACGGTACTCCAAAACGGTAGACGTTTTGACTTTTGAAAAATTGAAGGACATGTTGCATTGTAACCTCTCGTAACGACATTGCCTCTGCCTACTTGGAGAAGTAATCTGTAGCGGCAAGAATGAATTTGTGTTCCTTAGAGGATGGAGGGACTATCAGACCTATTATGTTCGTGCCCCAACACTTGAATGGTCACAAAGCAACAGTTGGGTGTAACATATTCAGAGGCTAGTGCAAGACCACCCCATGCACTCAAAAAAAGTGACACCTTCAAGCTATATCCCTGTAGATGAATATCATTACTGGCCAATAATATCCAATTCTTTTGATCTTCATTTTCATTTTTGATCCTAACTAGTGAGCGCCACATAATCTGGCATGTACTTATTTGACAATATTATGTGATTCTGCTCTGATTAAGCATCACAGCCACATCTGATCAAATGATCTTTTACAGATAACATCACCCAATAGAGCATATGACATAGTCATAATCATCAATGGAAACCCCATGTTCTCGGGCTAACTCAGAAATCTTGACCAGAGCTTCTCAACCTTTTGTTTGATGATAGATTCTTGTATCATCTTGAGATCTGGGGTAATTAGCTGAACTTCCTCCATTTGTTCATCTAAATTAGTAACAATAACTGCGATGATGTCAGAGACTTCATACCCTTGCTTCATTTCATTATCCTACCCTATGGGCTCATTGAACCTTATTGGGACTGCAACCTTGGGTACCTATACATTTTTCTTTGAGGGTGATGCCTTATGACAGGGTGTCTCAACAGAGACATCGACATGTCAAAGAGAGGTATGCTTCCCATGGTGCAGACCAGATAAAGTATCGGATAACCTCTTCATCTTTTCCTTTAAATCTTTAGACACATCCTTATGACTAGTGACTTATCGAATTCTTAGACCCAGATGTGAATTAGACGGTTGACGACCTGTAAGTCTTGGAGTAGCAACGATAAAATTGGTGGTGATGATGATAGTATCAATTCTGCTTCCTAGGAGAAACCTCACGGAAACCTGAGCAAGCAAAGTTCCAGTTGATCTTTGAGATCATCTGGCAGATTTGACATCTCTTAGAAATTCTTTCTTCATGTGAGGGGATACTGCACATCCCATTCATTTAAGTAATTCATCGACTGAACAACCCTCTTTGGTAGTTAGTATATGGAGTACTGTATTGACTCGGGTGATAAGAGTGGCCTTCTTCCTCTCTCTACAATGTCCATGAGGTAATGGTAATGTAGCAGCAATCTTCTGGATACTTTCATACCCATTGGTGTCCATTAAGGGATGTAATCTACTCCGTTAAAGAAGTGGATAGGTCTCCAGCTACCTGCTGATGAGCAAATTCATCAACAGACATTTCTTCAGAAATCTAGGGTTTAGCGGGCCTCTGGACCGTTGAGCTGTAGTTTCTTCTTTGCGACTTAGTAATAGTATAGACTTTAAACTCGATCCAATTTGAAAGACCAATGGCAGAACGAAAAATCCTTCAGTTGCATCTTCAACTATCATGACCTTTTTTCCCTAAGCAGAAGTGGGAACAATAGGCTTAGTAGGTGAAAAGGCAGTAGTCTTTACCTTCTTTCATGAAGGAAAATCTTGAAGATAGTTCAGGCTAAACTCAGTTGACGACTCCTGAACTTCTGGCATGGTAACTTTTATTATGACAAAGGGAGCCTTTCTGAGCATGACTTCACGTTCATCAAATCTGTCTCCAAACTTGATGGTGGGGGAAATGTTGCGAGCATCATGACTCATCTGCAGGTTACACGTGAAAGTGAGCGTAGGGAATGCCATTGCAGTAGCTTCAAAAAGAAAGCTTTGGGCTAGTGATTTGGCCAATTCCATGTAATTCTAGTGCGAGCACTAAAACTTAACAAAGTTTGATCTATATACTGAGCAAGTCCTTATTTTAATTTTAGTTTGTTAAAAATATTTTGAAATTTAGTAAAAGTAACTTTGATAATAGAAGAATTTAAAAAATTATACAAAGAAGGTTTAAAGAGAAAAGACAACATGACACAATTCAATTTAGTTTGTAAAATAGCAAACTAAACTCAAAAGGGAATGAAAAGTTTAGGACTCAGTGCGGGACCAACTTCACAACGCACATTGCTCAGGCTGAACTATTCTACCAACACAGCTATTGGGGGTCCGAACCCACATAATAATTGAAAGTCCTAATGAACTCTTGAACCTATCTATTCAAAGGTGGTTGAGTTGACGGTCTTGAAGTCCAGAAGAGTTGACAGTACTTATACATGAAAGAAATGGGTGAAGGACACATTACCGATATCTGAAGAAAATATTCCTTGATTTGAATGGAGAGAGAATCTTTTCCCAGCGGAGTCACCAGAAGCTGATCGACACTAAAATGTTGAGGAGTTGCCCATTGGAAGCTATCAGTTGCTAGAATCAAAATCCCGTTGCCCGCTTCAGAAAGACATTTAATATATATATATATATATATATATATATATTTATATATTTAAAAAAAGAAAGATAAACATAAGACTTGAGAGTGAGACTTGATCAAATAAACTAGGGATTGTTATGGATCCTGAAGAAAACCCGGGTGACTTTTCAAGCTATCCTAATACTTGGCTTTAATTTAGAGGAGAATTATTTAATTGTTTCATCGTGCCAATTTTATTAATTAGGGCTTACATTTGTGTGAAAAGATCACAGGGCTTACATTTGTGTGAAAATTGTGTGAAAAGATCACACAAATAGTCTAAAAAATGTGAGGATTTAGGTTGTGACAAATGATAACATGAGAATCCTAAAATAAGTTTGAGCTTAAATTGTATAACAGAACCATACAAAAGCCTAAAGATAGATTGAAGATTTATGTCGCACTGATTTATGTCGCACTAAGATTAACTTGCATAAGCAAACAACCTCAAAGTTCTATGGACTGCTGTTTAATTCTAAGGAATGATTTAGCTGGTGTAGACATGTTTTGTTGTTGAAGATGGACATGCTGCCCATAAGGCTAGCTCCAAGCTCCTTGTAGTGGTGAGTTTAAGTTTTAGAAGTGTCAAATTATAGAGATTGAGATAAGTATCAGGTTTAGAGGTCATGTCTTCTAATGTGTCAAGTTCTGATGTCAAACCAAATATTTCCTAAGGTTATGGTTATTTAAATATTACGGGAGATGTTAAAGTTGATTAGGGCGACACCGATTAGGATCAGATGGCTCCCTCGTTCTGGCACCAATATTTTTTCAGATTCACTTAGTCCAAATGAATTTACTAAACTCAACTTAATGAGTTCCTACTTACATTTAGGCCGTGGGAAATCTCGTTAGCAACTGTAGGTTACCTCCTCTAAGGGATTCCTAATTATCCGATAGAGACATTTTAATTTAGTTACAAATTTTGTTCTTTTTTTATTGTGATTACCCTAAACCACTTGAAAGATTTCTTGAAATATTTTAAGTTCATTTTGAACTTAACATATCATATTATTAATCATCCAAGGTTAAGCTAGGGTTATCCCATTGCTCAAGGAAACTCGATGATTTATTTATTCCAAGGCTAGGACACTCAATTAATCAATCGATATTTCATTTAAGTGTTATGTGGGTGGATTCCTCTAAGGTAAATTTAAGTAAGTAAAGGTTTTGATTCTGAAAGTTGAAATAGGGCTTGAAGTGTAAAAAGGTGTGAATCATCAATCATGTTATCTTCTAAATCTTGTCAAATAATTTTAAATGTCAAGCCTAGGCACTACCAGGCCTTGAACAATCAAAGTAGGTGAAATGGTAGCTAACATAACTTTGATTTAAATGACATGCATTATTATTAAAAGATCACATTGTCATCAATTATGGGCTTACAATTAATGAAATATTATCTTCCAAAGTCGAATCGAACCCATCACTTGCGAACCCATCACTTGAGAATCTTTTAATTTTGATTGACTTCCAAGTCATGATAATTAAGAAAATTACAATTTTTTTCTTATTATAGAAAAGGTGGTAACTGAGTTCCTACCTTTAATCTCATTATATTTCAATCATCCAAACATGTTCATTAGGATCAAAATTATCCATTTTCGCTTTGTTAATCCTAAATTTTGATTAAGGCACCAAAATTTAAAGTTACCCCTTTCACTTTTGGGCTCTTCGCCTCATAACTCTTTAATCAAAATTTGAATGACTTAGAGAATTTTTTTAGAGTGTCTAATCCATGGGTCAACAAAAACATCAGAGGAGAAAATATGGTTTTTCAAATTTTAATTTAATTTAAGTTTAGAAAGTAATACTCAGAAAATAGCATTTTTAGGAATTGATTTACTTAACTATCTAAAATAAAGTTTTTTATTAATGAGAAAAATTATTAGAGGCCCCCTTAGGTCAAAGAAACACATAGGTAAAATTTCATGATTTTTTTGAATTAAATCTCTATCCTTATTATTTGATTATGAATCATTCTTAATAATTTAATTAAATGTAAAATAATGTTTTAATTACAGTAAAATTATCTTTATATTTTTATTAAACCTCTCTGAGTTCAGAGAACTCAAAGAAATAAATTTTGTATTTTTATAATTTCTAATTTATTTATTATAATTATTTTAATGGGAACATAAGAAAAATTCAGTTTTAAGCTTTTAAAATTTATTTTAACTTAGAAAAATTTAGAAAGACATCATAATGAGTTATAAGCAATCAAGAAGCAATTAGACACATTTAAAAATATTTTGGTATTAATAGGATTTCTAATTATTTTTTAATTATTTTAAATTCAAAATAAAGCTAAAAAATCAAGTATTTTTTCAAAAGTAAGTTTTATTTTTCCTAAGTGTCTCTGATCACAAAAAATTAAGAAAAATACTTTTCATAATTTTCTTAAGTGTATTTACTTTAATATAATTATATTTGTACAAAAATACAAGGTTTCTTAGAAATTTAACTTTAGTGCTCAAACCTACTCAAATAATTTTTAAATTTTTACAGTGGGTAAACACGATTTTTATAAACAGTGTGGAATTAATTTTTTCAATGTTAATTTAGTATTTAATTTACATAAATTGAAGCAAGACATATGAACTAAATTAACTATAGAAATGTACAAATTAATTGAAATTATCATGACATTTTTTGTAAGCTTCTCTGACCTTAGGAAATCTACTAAAATTATTCTCATAATTTTCCAAATGGTATTTTAACTTATATAATTAAAATAAGTCAAAGTTCATCATAGCTTGAAAATTAAGGTTAGAAGTATAAAGATGCCCTCTGACCTTAGAAAAATCAGAGAACATCCCCTCTGTTATAAGGAATGAACCACAAAGTTTCAAACAATGGTGAGCAATGCTTGATCATAATGAATTAAAATACTCCAGAGAGTATTTATTTTATTAAAAATCAGAGAGTTAACAAATATTTTTTTATTGTTAGTCCACATTATTCTCGTTTGTTCACTGAGCAAGAGGGTATTTTTATTTTATTTTTATGATTTTTTTACACAAAGTTATGATTTTTCAAAATTAGGCATAATTTAATTCAGAAAAAGCCTAAATTTTTACTTAACTCGGTCAGCGCCAACACAACCTCATCCGCTCCTAGGTTTACACGCGATACTCCACCATTTGATGCCGCCAGCCACCTCTGCTGCCACGCCGTTCACCTTTTCTTTCCAAGCGTTCGTCCAGCTTGATCTCCTCCATCCATTGAATAAACACGCGATCATAAGGCTCCCAGTCATCACCCCCAAGTGTTCAAATCAGAGAACCGTTCACACTAAAACCTTAAGATCTTTGTCTAGACCTAACCAAATTGCTTGGGGTTTATTTCTAAACATTCATCTACTCAAGACGAGCATATCTATATGGATTTTACGGTATGAAGTATAATAAATAAGTATGGAGAATCAAAATAGGCTCAGATTACGATTGAGGTTCAATACCTTGGTTTGAGAGGGGAGGCCTCAATCTGATGGTTTTGGTAGCTTCAATTGGGTCCAACAAACCTATAGATTTAGTCCTAGGTCCTAGTAAATGGTCTAGGTATGATTTCAATCAAGCTTGATTTCAGGTTTTGGTCTAGAGCAATATTAGAGGCAGTTTGGGATGGAGCTTTTGTGGGGGTTAAACTCCTCTCACTGTGGTGATGGTGTGTGCATAGTTAATTAGAGTTTGGTGGACTATGGAGCTATAGAAAAATCTGTCCTAATTTTCCCAGAAGTTTGAACTCAAAATTGAGCTCTCATAGAGGAATCCGGAGGGGGAAAATGTTGGGCTTGAGCTCAAGAGTTCTTGGAGAGTGTCTGGAAGCAATTGGATAAAGTTTCCCTTAGGAAATTTGCTTGTCTTATGTTTTAGCCATGGGAGAGGGGTTTAAATAAAATGTCTTAGGGTGGCTGCTAGGACCAATTAGTGGGTGGAAAATAATGCTTATGTGGAGGCATGGGTGTAATTGGCTTTGAATGGAGGCATGGGGGCTCTCAGTTTGGTCTTTTTCGGAGAGTAGGGTGGCTGACTAGAGCAAGGGAGGTTGTGAGGTAGCTAGGTGATACACCTAAAATATATAATATTTTCAGACACATTTTTATACCTATTTTTGAGATATTAGACTTTAATGGAAGATATTTTTATGTTTTTCTTACAGATATAAGTAAAAATGGAAAAAAATGCTAAAGAGAGTGAAAAAGGATCAAATTTGGAGAAAAAAGGTGAAAAATTGTGCAAAAGAGTTTTGGCGCCTAAGCGCCAGATCCGGCGCTTAAGCGCCGGTTAAACAGAGAAGGCCGCGCATAAGCACCGAGACCCCACGCTTAAGCACCAGTGGTAGTTACTAGACAAGTAAAATCAGTTTTCATGAATTTTAAAGTGGTTTTTGAGGCACCCATTGGCCTAAAAGGTTGTTGTAACCACCATGGACAAAAATTATCATGAAAGTATGAGTCTCTTGGGCAAATACATTGAATCAAGGCACATTTTGAAGAGATCCCAAGGCACCTCTTGGAAAATTATAAAAGAAAGAAGAGAGGACTTAGAAAAGAGTCCTGAAAATATTGACAAGTTTTAAAAGTTCTTTTTTGGGGAGTTAGTTCGGTGAGATTTTCAAGAACAAATTTTTATTTACTTTATCCTTTTTGTTATTTTTTTAAGTGATTGTAAAAGAGAAGAGAGCCAAAGGAACTTCAAGATTTTTGTGGAGGACTTGAGATAAGTTTTTATCTTTTTGTTTTAGACTACTTTTGGTTTTAATCGAGACTTTGTCAATGATTTCTACTTTTTAGCTCCATTGTGGTTGTGTTTTCTTCATGGATTCTGAGTAGTTTTCTTTATCTTTTTCCTTAAAATTCCTTCTTAATATGATAAGTAATTAATTTTTTGATGGAAGTTGTGGGGAGTACTGATTTTTAATATTGGAATACGTTATGATGATTTAAATTCATCGACTTCATTTACTTCTTGATTTGGCCAATCTAGATGTTAAACTTTGTTGTGAGAACATGTAACAACCGGGCTGGTATTGTCTCAATCAACAATTGAAAAGAATCACATGAGGTTGTATGAATGAGAATGTAGTTCATACGACTGAGTGAAAATAAATAGGGAAATATTCATTAATGGGTGTAGAGTTAGAGGACTTTAATGTGGCAGGTTAAAGCCCCCAACTTGGTTTATTATTTTAGGTTTTGATACAAGAATGTTAGTCCACAGGTGGAGGGAATCGAGGGAACTCTAGAGTGAGAGCTAGTATCTTCCCTGCCTAGCAGGTCTTCAGAACTATTCAAACTTTAAATTAGCTAATGTTCTTTATAACATCTCTAGTAAGGGTAAAAAATATTATTGTTCCTTTTTGACGCAACAAAATTTACATACTTTGACAACAGAATTCTTATACTTATTACTGATTCATGATAAGAAGAAAGATATTTTCATATTAAGTACTTTTCTTATATAAAAATTTTAGTTATCTTTTTACTGTTTCGTTAAAATATCAAAAATACCAAAAATATTTTAATTCTAAATTCCTGCAAAAATTATTTTTAGTTTAAGTAATTATCATTTTAAAAATAGAAAAACTTTCTAAAAAGTGCATATTGCATAATCTTTATTGTGGGTTTGATATTCAGGTCTTAATAAAAAGTCCTATATTAGTTGATAACGATACGTATACTTGCGTAGTATCTCAATATAAATATATACAAATTAAAAAGTTAAATTCTTATTTTTCTTCAGGATCAAGTTTTTAGTTTTGTTGCAAAATAAGGAAATATAACTGAAAAATACTATCAGAACTATTGTTATAATGTGCATAGGCCATTGAGTCAAGATCAAATTTTTGGCGTCGTTGCAAGGAAAAAAAACTAAGTAAATTTCTATATTTATAAAGTCTTATTTAAACTTTAAATATTGTATCTTATTTTGTGTGTTTGATTTTATTTTATTTTATTTTATGTTAGTGTATACGTAGTTTAGGTTCTGAAAGACTAGCGCTCTACGAATCTGAATTAAAAAGAAATATTAGAAAAATCAAAAAAACCGACTCAATTGAAATAAATCCAGATATTATCCAACTACCGTAAAACAACCAATTTGGAGGAACTTCTTCGGAGGATCCCTATTTACACTTATTAAGTTTTCTAGAACTGTGCTACATTTCGTTATAACGACATGTCAGAGGATGTGGTTAGTCTAAGGTTATTTCCTTTCTTACTAAGGGATAAAGCTAAAATGTGGATACATTCTTTATCACCTGGATCTATCAGAACTTAGAGTGCTTTAACACAAAAATTCCTAACTAAATATTTTCCACCATAAAAAACTACGAAGCTTAGAAATGATATTACATATTTTTGTATGTTTGAAGTGGAATCTATTTATGAAGCATGAGAATGATTTAAAGAACTCTTAAGAAAGTGTCCACACCAGTGCCCACACCATGCTATACCAGATTGGTTAATAATTCATACCTTTTATAATGGATTAATTGGTTCTCTTAGATCTATTATCAATGTCGCTGCTGGTGGTTCATTGATGTCAAAACCATTTCATGACACTTACGCTTTAATTGAAGAGATGACTACCAATAATTTTCAATGGCCTTCTCAGAGGGTGAGTCCAAAGAAAGTAGCCAATATTCATGAAACTAATGCATTTACTATGTTAGCAAATCAAGTTGTTATAATTTCAAAGAGATTAGACCAATTTGGAATGAATTTTTCTCAACAAATTTCCATGATTGAAGAGAATTCATTAGGCCAAATGGTAGATTCTTAAACATCATTAGAGACTTTGAATGCCATAAATAATAAGCAAAATAACCCATATTCAAATTATTATAACCTAGATTGGAAGAACCATCCCAAATTTAACTTGAATAACAATTTGGGTGGTAAAAATCAGCAGTGGGGGAACAACCAAGTAAATCTATTGAGAAACTGAAACAACCAAGGGAATAATAATTATAGATCTACTTATCCTCTAGGAATCAACAGTAATACCCAATTTAGGTATAAGAAGTTGTCTATAGAAGAAGTGGTGTTACAAATGGGTAATCAGCTACATAGTCAAGGAGCTACAATTAGAAATATTGAGAATCAACTTGGGCAAAGTGCAAGTTCATTAAGTAATAGATCCCAAGGAACACTTGCTAGTAATACTGAATCAAATCCAAAACAACAGATTAAAGAGTAAGTTAAAGCCGTATAGATTAGAAGCGGAAGAGAGTTGGAAGGTAGGGTTCAAAAAGAGATTCAATTAGAGAGAGAAGAAATTGAAGAATCATAAGAGGACGCTCCGAATGATTCTGAAAGACCTATTTCTCTGTCAAAAATTGATTTAGAAAAACCACCACCTTCATTTCCTCAGAGACTTCGACAACGAAAGTTGGATAAGCAGTTTTCAAAATTTCTGGAAATATTTAAGAAGCTTACAATAAATATTCCATTTGCTGAAGCCTTATACTAAATGCCAAGCAATGTAAAATTTATGCAGGATATTCTCAACAGGAAAAGGAAGTTTGAAGATAATGAGACTGTTGCACTTAAAGAGAAGTGCAATGCTATAATTCAGAAGAAACTTCTTGAAAAGCTTAAAGATCCTGGTGGCTTTACAATTCCATATGCAATAGGAGACAGATTTTATAGGAATGTTTTATGTGATTCCGGTGCAAGCATTAACCTTATGCCATTATTAATATTTAAAAGATTGGGATTAGGAGAAATAACCCCTACTGTAACTCTGCAGTTAGCAGATCATTCAATAACTTATCCTAAAGGAGTTATAGAAGATGTCCTAGTGAAAGTGGATCAATTTATCTTTCCAGTCGATTTCATTGTGCTAGATATGGAGGAATTTAAAGAGATACCTATCATTTTGGGGAGACCTTTCCTAGCCACAGGAAGAGCAATGATAGATCTGTAGAAATGGGAATTAACAATGTGCGTCAATGATTAAATTGTTACATTTAACATTTTAAAATCAATGAAATACCTTACAAAAGGTAAAGATGATGAATGTTATAGAATGGATGTTATAAGATATTTGAACAAATGCCATTTCAAGACTACTTATGAAGAAAAATCTAAAGAAAAATTTTTAGAATACGAGCAATAAGAGGAATTAGATCGATGTGTAAACCTTTTTAAGGAAGATCAAATTGTATTCAATAATGTTTTGAAATTTTGGACACGATAGACAAAGATAAATCATTTTTTCCATCTTTTGAAAAACCTCCAGAACATGAATTGAAATTACTTCCTGAACATTTAAAATATGCCTTTTTAGGAGATTCCTTTTCCTCACCTGTTATAATTTCCTCAAAGTTAACAAAGGAAGAAGAAGAAAAACTGATGAAAATTTTGAAAAATTTTAAGAAAGCCTTCGGATGGACAATAACTGATATTAAAGGGATCAATCCTTCAATTTGTATGCACATAATTAATCTAGAAGAAAACTACAAATCCAGGACTGATCCACGAAGGAGATTAAATCTTGTTATGAAAGAGGTTGTTAAGAAAGAAATTTTAAAGTGGCTAGATCGTGGAATTATCTACCCTATTTCAGATAGTGCATGGGTTAGTCCAATTCTCTGTGTTCCTAAGAAAGGAGGAGTAACTGTAATTGTGAATGAGCATAATGAGTTAAAACATACTAGAAAAGTTACAGGGTGGAGAATATGCAATGATTATAGAAAATTAAATTTTGCCACTAGGAAAGATCATTTTTAACTACCCTTTCTAGATCAAATGATGGATAGACCAGCTGAGCATAAATACTTTTATTTTTTCGATGGATATACTTATTATCACTAAATTTAAACATTTCATGAGGATCAAGAGAAAACAACATTTACCAGTCCTTATGGTACTTTTGCTTTTACAAGAATGCCCTTTGGTTTATGTAATGCCCATGCTACATTTCAAAGATGTCTGATAGCAATTTTTTGTAATTTAATTGAAAAAGGGATTGAAATCTTTATGGACGGCTTTTCAGTATTTGGAACTTCATTTAACTCATTTTTAGAACATTTATCTAAAGTTCTTAAGCGCTGTGAAGAAATAAATTTAGTCCCTAACTGAAAAAAATGTTAATTTATTGTAGCAGGTGGAATTGTATTAGGTCATCAAATATTAGAAAATGGTATGGAAGTAGATCCTGCTAAAATTTGAGTGATCGCTAATTTACCTTATCCAACAAATGTAAGGGAAATTAGAAGTTTTTTAGGACATGCTGGATTCTACAGGCGATATATTAAGGACTTTTCAAAGATTACTAAGCCTCCTTTATGCAAGCCTTTATGCCATTTACTAGAGAAAGATGCAAATTTCAATTTTGATGAGGAATGCCTAAAAGCTTTTAAATTATTAAAAAAAATTAATCAGTGCACTAATTATAGTTTCACCAAATTGGGAAAAACCCTTTAAACTTGTGTGTGATGCAAGTGATTAGGCTATTGGAGCTGTTTTAGGATAAAGGAGCTGTTTTAGGATTATTGGAGCTGTTTTAGGATAAAGATATGATAAAAATTTCAAAGTTATTTACTATGCTAGTAAAACTCTTAATGAAACTCAAATTAATTCTACAACAATTGAAAAAGAGTTATTAATTATAGTATATGCCTTTAATAAATTTAGATTATATTTGATTGGAACTCATTGTATAGTGCATACAGATCATTCTGCTATTAAGTACTTCATGAAAAAAAAGGATACTAAATCGAGACTTATAAAATGAATTCTTCTTTTACAAGAATTTGATTTTGAAATAGTAGATCGAAATGGAACAAAAATCAAATTGCTGATCATTTGTCCAGGCTTGAGTTAGAAAAATCACTCTATTTTGAAAAAAATAATTAATGAACATTTTCCAGATAGAAAATTGTTCACTTTTAATGAGTGGTGTCTTCCATGGTATGTCGACATTATGAACTTTATTTTTAGCGATATTATTCCCTGTGGAATGACATACCAATAAAAGAGTAAATTTATTTCTGAAGCTAAGACTTATTTTTGGGATGACCCATAAACAAGGGAAAGAATCTGATTATCCGAAGATGTGGACCTTTAGAAGAAACTTATGAAATCATCAAAAAATATCATAATTCTAATTTTGAGGGACATTTTAGTGTTGATAAAACAACATACAAAATTTTACAATATGGATTCTATTGGCCTACAATTTTTAGAGATGTTAATGCTCATATCAAAACTTGTGATAGATGTCAAAGAGTAGATGTCAAAGAGTTGGCAATATTTCTAGAAGAAATGAGATGCTCCTCAATTATATGCTAGAAGTTGAAATATTTGTTGTTTGGGGATTATATTTCATGGGACCATTTATACCATCTTTCAGAAATTTATATATTTTGTTAGCAGTGGACTATGTATCACAAATAGATAGAAGTTGTTGCTTTACCTCAATGTGATGCTTAAAGTCTTACCAAATTTTTGAAAATGAATATATTTTGTAGATTTGGGATGCTGAGAGTTATCATTATTGATGGGGGAAGTCATTTTAGAAATGTTTAGAAATGTTGTCATTATGGAGAAGTTATTAAAGAAGTATCATATAAGATATATGATTGCTACTGCTTATTATCCTCAGACAAGTGGTTTGGCTAAGTCATCCAATTGGGAAATTAAAAGAATTATGAAAAAACCTGTGAATCCAACAAAAATGGATTGGTAGTAAAACTTTACTACGCTTTGTGGGCTTATAGCACTGCATATAAAACTCCTATAGGAATGTTCCCATGTAGGCTAAAATTTGAGAAAGCTTGTCACTTACTAGTTGAACTTGAGCATAAAGCATATTGGGTAATTAAAGAGTTCATTTATAATTTAAAAGATGCTGGTGAGAAAAGATTGTTACAATTAAATGAGCTTGAAGAGATAAGGAATGAATCTTATGAGAGTGCTAAGATTTATAAAGAAAAGATGAAAAAATGGCATGATCGAAAGATTCTTACTAAAAAATTTCAGCCAGGGGAACAAGTTTTGCTATATAATGCAAGGTTAAGATTATTTTCAGCCAAACTTAAGTCCAGGTGGATGGGCCCATTTGTTGTAATAAAACTTTATCCTTATGGAGCTGCGAATATTAAAGATCCTAATTATGAGAAAATTTTTAAAGTAAATGGACATAGGCTGAAACCTTATTATTTAAGAGACTAGCATAAATATAATGATGGAATGATGTTGGGTCAACTAGAATGAGCACTGGTTACGTCGGGCTGACGACGTAAATCCAAGCGCTTTGTGGGAGGCAACCCATAGTTATCTGTGTGTTTTTTCTTTGATTATTGTTTTAAGTATGATCAAGAAATTTGCGGTAGTATTTTTGAGTTTATTATGTGCTAGTAATGATTTTTAGACTTTTTTTAGTGACATAGACATGTTAGAATAAGAATTTGGACGTTAAGTTGACTGGTGCAAAAATGTGCACTGGCGCTTAAGCGCGACAGTTTAATCACATGTGAAAATTTTGATTTCTAGAAGGTGTAACTGCAATTTAGTTGGAATAAACGTGTTTTGGCAGTTTCTAGTCGTGCCTAGAAGTTATTAGGGGGAATTAGGACTATAAATAGAAGGGGTTTGGGAAGTAATTTCACCCCGGATTGTTTTTCACCCTAAAATTCTAAAAAAGAGAGAGATTTAGAGAAAATGTCTTCATGGGATATTGATTTGAAGAAGAAGTGTTGACCTCACTTTTGGTTGAGGTCTAAAAGTTTCTTTAGTAGCCTAGGTCTAGCCATAGGACTTTCCTACTGACTAGTCTTAGAAAATTAGAAAAGGTACCCTCACCATTAGAAACTCAAAACTCTTCTCTTTACTCAACTTGAAGTTCCACATATTGATCCTAACCTCTAGCACTTAGTAGGTAAGATCATTATGAGGGAACTCAAGGAGAGTTCCTATAGGGCTACTTGACCTTAGGATTGACCCTGG
>NW_018219228.1:137043-139542 GCF_001263595.1 Phalaenopsis equestris | reverse complement strand
CAAAATATAATGAAAATCAAACTTAGTATTCTCAATCAAGCTTAACCTTAGCTAAACTCTAGATCTTAGAGTTAAGTTAAGTTAACCATGGGTTAGCCATGATATTTATCCCTTAGGTAAGTATTTTTTTTAACCTTAAAGGATAAGTTTCATGCAAAACCAAATTACTCACCAACACTTGGCAATTTCCTATGGTGCCATTTTTCTTGCTCATCATGAGACTTCATCTCCAAGCATCCCAACTGATCTAACTCTATAAAAAAGCCATGGACATGGCTATGGAAGTGGAGAGAGCTCACGGACAAACAAGGAAGATTCACCACGGCCAAACAAAGAAGAACCACCATAGATTAGCAAAACCTCCTCCAAAATATCCAAAATTCTTCTCCAAGCACAGAGAAGAAGGGCTCCACCATTAATTGCACTCAAAGCCTCCTCTGTGAGTTCAATTTTGAGCTTAAAATCGAGCTCAAAATCAGGACACTACTCTAAACCCCACCAAAATCAAATTAACCTTGCACACACCTTCACAAAGCCTAAAGAAGAAGCTTTCCCATCAAACCCCCCTCCCCCAAGCCCTCATTTGTTGTGGACGATAAGGCTGAACCCCATTTTTGGGATTTCTAAACAAAACTCAAAGGAACTCTAATTGGTGCTTAAATAAGCTTTGTTGGACCTCAGTAAACATTCCACAAGCATCCAATTGAGGCCACACCTTTTGGACAAAGGTATAGGCCATTTTCTCTAAATTTGAGCTCGATTTCACGTATTGTGAAGAAAACTTACAAATAATGCTTGATTAACCATATGGATGTGTAGAGCTTGGTCAGATATATGATTTTAAAAAAATTTCATGTAAATCAGTTGAGAATCGAGTGAGATATTAACGTTTGAAGGTGGACGGCTCTCGGGGTGAACCAGACGGGGACGATGAACAGATGCCGTCCATTCGCGCGTGTATCGATCAGGCAGTCTTGATCGCGTCGGACAGAGATCCTGTATATACACAGCGCACTGAGTCAGCGCTGACGTGGATGGCGGCAGCAAACCAGAGCGCGACACATGGCACTTTCGGAACCGCCCATGATCCAGTCAGCGCGTGGGTTTAAGTAGAAAATTATGGGATTTAAAAAATTTAGAAAATATCCCTAAACTTCAAAAATTCATAACTTTTCATAGAAAACTCATAAAAATAAAATAAAAATACCCTCTTGCTCAGTGAACATAGGAGAATCATGTGGAATAAATTTTAGGCTTATTTGATGTATATTTAATTTTATAAAAATTTGTGGAATAAATTTCATGCTTATTTGATGCATATTTAATTTTATAAAAATCAATTAGTGTTAGAGGTTTTTGAACTCTCCATTCATATTGACTCATCACCTTGACCCCAAATTTTTGTATGTTGTAGCCTCTGTCTAGGTGCACAATTTGACCTTTTTTTGAAAGACATAAAAGATTTCTAGACAGAGATCTTAATTTTCTAAATTTTTATGCATTTCTATTCAACTAATTATAGAAAATTTTATGTGGCATAGAAAATTCTACAAAAATTCATGTAAGTTTCCTATAGCCATAATAGTCTTAAGAAATAATTTCATAATTTTTAAAAATGAAAACATTACTATTTTGAGCAAACCTTAGTTCACTTAAAACATTTCATTTGAAGCACACAAAGAATAAAATAACTTGATTTTTTTTCTTTACTGTGGTGCATGAGTCAGAGAACTTACCATAAAAATTTCAAGTCATTTGGAGATCATTTAATATTTTTAACTGATTTTAAAAGTGACCATCAAATTTGTAACTTAAATGATTTTTAAAAATCAAAATATAACTCCAAAAATTATGAAACTTAGTTTTTTTAGTTCTCTGATATCAGGGGAATTTAATAAAAATAAAAATCTCTTTAAAATAAAAACTTGATTTTTATGTTATTTTTAATTATTTTTCATAATTAAAAATATAATAAAAAAATCATATAATATTGAACTCATGGAAATATTCCAAATTATTTCCTAAACACTTAGTAATCATTGGAATATTTTTCCAAGGTCTAAAAATAAAGATATCTATTTTTAAACCTTAAAATGATTTTTAAGGCTTAAAAATAGAATTTTCACAAAAATAATTCTAAAAAATCAAATAAAAATAAAAAAAATACAAAATAAATTTCTATGGGTTCCCTGAACTTAGAGAGATTTTCCAAAAATATAAAACATATTTTTCAACATATAAAATATTTTATTTTTATTAAATTCCCCTAAAATTCAATTAATTTTAATAAATCACATAAAGTTAAAAAAATTATGAAATTTCGGCCAAATGACTTTCTGGTCTAGGGATAGCTGACATAAAAATTTTAAGTGATTAGAAATTGTCCTGATTATCTTTTGGAATTTTCTTTGAAGATGCACATTTTGCATGAAAATAATTATATGAATTAAATTAAATTGTGAAAATCCACATTTTCTCCTCTGATGTCTTAACTGACTT
>NW_018219228.1:111030-134916 GCF_001263595.1 Phalaenopsis equestris | reverse complement strand
GTAAAGCGCTCTTTCATCTAAAATATGAAAATTATGGGGTCAGTTTGACTTCATCTTTTTCAAAACTAAAATTTTTTAAAACGTCCTTCCAAAGCGGGCAACGTGATTTCAATTCCGATGACCGACAGCTTCTTACGGGTAAACCCCACACCAAAAATAGTGCCGACAAGAAGGAAGAATCCATAAAGAAGAAGTTCATTAGTCAAAGTGCACAGGAGATGTATAATAGTTTCATAGCCATTAGTATTAAAGGAATATCGGAGAATATCAACAAGATGGAGAATACTTTATCTGTATTAGAGACTAATGTGCTTGAATTGCATGCTCATCTAGAACATATTAGGTGGCAACTTAAGATTCAATTCAACCATACCAATTATATAGATGAAGCTAATAAGGCAATGTTCCTTAAGCAAAAGCGTATCGAAGATGATAGTGTTAGAGCTCGCCACCACCGTCTGTTTTATCAACTCTATATTCCTGGAGCGACTACTGAGAGACCAGAATTCGTTCCTTCTAATGAAGAGTTATATTAAGTTAAGTGTTAGGAATTATGTGTTTGGAGTCATCTTCTTAATTTAAGTGTTTATGTCTTGTGTTTAGTGTTTCTATCACTTATGTGTTTAATTGTAGATGTCTGTTAAGTCTTTTGTACTTAAGGAAAATTTTCTTATCCAAGACTATTTGGAGAGAGAACTAGGTATTAAATGTGTTTGTACTTGTTTGTGAATAAATATAAGTTTGTTTTTAATGAAAATTTATTATAAGTTTGTTTTTATGAAAATTTATTTTATTTTTATCCTTAAATTGAATTAATTATTATGGAGAATTTTGAGAGAGAAGGGAGTTATAGGAAGTAAAAAAAGTCATTTAAGTGCTATGAGACCATTTATGGGTGGTTTACTTAGGCTAATAGTGTATTTTACTTGCAATAAAAAATTTCAAAAATTGTGCACTGGCGCCTAAGCGCCTAAGCCCTCCACCTCCCGCTAAGCGGCGAGCCAACCAGAGAAGCAGGCGCCTAAGTGCCACGTGCCTGCGCTTAAGAACCGATTCACAAAAACTGGCTTGCAAATGGTTAAAAGTGAATTTTAAGTCCAAAAATACCACTTTTAACACCTCCTATCGTCTTCCCCAACTCAAGTTCACGATTTTGAGGGCTATCGCAAGTGGAATTTGAAGATTTCTTGGTGGAATCGAGTGAGATTTGCTAGATCCAAGTTCCTTAAGATAAGAGCTTTACTTCTATGCAAAACATTTGGATTTTCACCATATATTTTAAGCACATTTGGAAGATTTCGAAAATTTACTATTCATTATGAAAAGTGAAGAAAAATCTATGGAAATTGCTTGGGAAGTTTAGTTAGTGCTTTTGGAAGTTTAGTTTAGTGATTTAAACTTGATTTTTATATTTATTTTTGGAATTTATCAAATTTATAGAATGTCACCAAGAATGAAGAGGAGTAGAGGAAAGAGCCCATTTGATTCGAGCAAATTTGTCAGTTCAAAAGCTGAGGATCGATATGGTGACGCTCTACAGTAACGAAAATTGATTCAAGAGCGATGTTTCAAGAGTCCAAGTGGAGAAGTAGAGGACCTGATGTCCGCCGACAGTGGGAACGATTTTATTATTTCTCTGCTGTCGTAGTGATTTCTGTTGTAAGGTGTTGTAAGGGAGTTTTATGCAAGGGAGTTTTATGCAAATCTCCCAGAGCCTGAGGACGATCGAGTTATGGTTAGAGGGAAGTTGGTACCTCTTACTCCAGAGTTAATCAGCTTATTTTATCATTTTTCACCGGAGACTTTGAGTTTTTATTCAAAATTATAGTTCTACGGAAGCAGAGGTAGACGAGATTATTTCATACTTGACTACTAAAACTATTGGGAGAGGACTTTGGAAGATCACTAATGAGAGGAGAGTAAATTTCCCAACTTCAAAGTTATGTGCCCTTTCAAAGGCCTGACACTATTTCATTTCTACTCATTTGCTTCCAACCAATCATGTCAGTGAAGTGACCAGATAGAGAGCAATGTTGAATTATTATATTCAGGAGGGAAAGCCCATCAAAGCCCATCAACATAGAGGCTTTTATCTATCCCACTATCATCAGTTCTGCTACAACTACTACTACTGCATGTATAGCATGTATAGGATTTGCTTCCTTGATATTTTCATTATGCAAGTAGGTTGTAGTGAAGTATGATAAGGAAGTTCTGTTACCTCTAAAGCCCATTATGAAGGTGAATGTGAAGACTTATTTTGAGCATTCAATTTTTGGCTGGAGATGAGGATTTTCCAGGAGCTATGGATTAGAGACGTCTGCTGCATCTACCTCTACTGCATCTTCATTATGACCATCTACTTCTCGTGCTTCTATATCTAGAGGTGATACCAAGACTCAGGATGAGTTATTCCAGAAGAAGATGGATAATATCAATTTTACTGCTGATAAGGTATAAAATTTAGAGATTTTTACAGATCATACTAATAGTAATAGCAGATAATACTAATAGTTATAATAGAAGGAAGAGTGATTATGAAGAGAAATTCCACTCATCTTTGGAAATCCTGATTAGAGGTAAACTAGGAGTGCAATTTCCTCCATATCCTTGATATCTTGATTATGAACATGCAGAAAAATGGAGCAGCGGTGATTCTGAGGACGAAGAGTAGAGTAGAGAAATTCATTTTATGATTGTAATATGATGTGAACTATGTGGTCTGAGCTTGCTACATTTGCATCTGTGTGTTGTTTTATACTATGTTGTGTTTTGGACATTTATGTTTTCTTACTATTATGACGTTTGTGGTAGTTAATATTTTATTTTTAAATTTTACGGTAGTAATTTTGGTTTTGTGTTTAGTACTGTGATTTAGTTAGTTTAGAACTTAACTTAATTTCACGTCTGTTATAAAGTAGAAAATCTTGCTAGCTTAGATCATAAACATGAAATTCAGAAACTGCTGCCCTGTATTTTTCTTTTATCATGTTAGTGTGTGGTTTGCTTTTATACCCACTGTTTAGAAGTCTATTGAATCTCTACATGCTAAACTAAAATAAAATGTTAGAAAATTTGATCAAAATTAGTTTTACTCCCGTCTTTAGTTTTATACTTGTATAATTAGGATGTAAAAATTTATGTTAGCATGTTATTTCAATTTTTATTCCTGGGGTGGGGGGGGGGGGGATAAAAACATTTTCAAAATTGGAATTTTATTTGTTCTCAAATGTACTAGAAGCGAATTTGATTTTAAAAGAAAAATTGATTATTTATATGAATTATGTATATGAAGTTATATTAGGGAAGTAAAATTTGATTTTAGAAATGAGTAAGAAAATTTTGTGAAAATTTTAAGTAATGAAGAAGAATTTAAGTTAAAAATTTTTAGTATAGAAAATGATTAATATAAGTGACTATCTTTAATAAGAAAAATTATTTTTTAGAAAAAATTAGATAATTTAGACTTTTATTTTTAATAATTAAATATCCTTTATTAAAATGATTTTCAAAACTATTATTATATCTATAAGTAAAGGTATTATATCAAGACTTTACTTTATGAAAGGAGAAGTGGAATTCAAAATCATTAAAGGTCTATCCAAATATAGTAATCATTGCCTAAAAAAAAAAGAAGAAGAAAAAGAAAAAGAAAAGAAAAAAAAAGAAATGTAAAGGAGGAGAAGCTTGAGGATTAGTGCCTAATAAAAAATTGGTTCTACATTTAATCTTTTTAAAGTATAAGACATGATAAAACCTTAAGCTTAAAAATATAATATAGTAAGTAAAATTATTTTTAATAAAAATTTTTATGTAGAGAAAATAAAAGAAAAAAAATCTAAATTCAGAAAACTTAACAATATTTCTAAATTAGATAGAAACTCATATTTTCATATTTTCATAGTTCTTAACATTAAAAATTTTCAAACTTTAAGTTGGTCTCATTTACTAATTATTTTTTCTAAATTGAAATACTATATTTCTAAATCTAAATTTTAGTAACTCATAAAGAAACTCACATACATATCATACATATTTGGGTTTTAAACATTGAAGTGTCACTTGAGGACAAGCAACATTTTATATTTGGGGGATTTTGATACACCTAAAATATATAGTATTTTTAGGCACAGTTTTATAGCTATTTTTGAGATATTGTGCTTTAGTGGTAGGTATTTTTGTGTTTTTCTTGCAGATACAAGTTAAAATGGAACAAATGCTTAAGGGAGCGAAAAAGGATCAAATTTAGAGCAAAAAGGTGAAAAATTGTGCAAAAGAGTTTTGGCGCCTAAGCACCAGATCTAGTGCTTAAGCGCCGGTTAAGAGAGTTTTGGCGCCTAAGCACCAGATCTAGTGCTTACGCGCCGGTTAAGAAGAGAAGATCGTACT
Organism: Phalaenopsis equestris; assembly: GCF_001263595.1. NCBI lineage: Eukaryota > Viridiplantae > Streptophyta > Magnoliopsida > Asparagales > Orchidaceae > Phalaenopsis > Phalaenopsis equestris. The sequence continues at coordinate 130,527 of NW_018219228.1, read as the reverse complement.
GAAGCAAGCACCGAGACCCCGCGCTTAAGCGTCAGTGGCAATTACTGGATGAGTAAAATAGACCTTCACGAATTTTGAAGAGGTTTTTGAGGCACCCATTGGCTTAATAGATGGTTGTAACCACCATGGACCAAAATTATCATGAAAGGACACGTCTCTTAGGAAAATACATCGAATCAAGACTCATTTTTAAGATATTTCAAAACACCTCTTGAAAAACTATAAAAGAAAGAAGAGAGCACTTAGAAAAGAGTCCTTAAAATTTTGGCAAGTTTTGAAAGTTCTTTTTTTGGGAGTTAGTTCGAAGACATTTTCAGGAAAAAAATTTTATTTACTTTATCCTTTTTGTTATTTTGTTTTGAGTGATTGTAAATTTGAGTGATTGTAAAAGAGAGAGTGATTGTAAAAGAGAGGAGATTCAAAGGAGCTTCAAGAGTTTGGTGGAGGACTTGAGATAAGTTTTTATCTTTTTGTTTTAGATTGCTTTTGATTTTAATCAAGACTTGTGGTTGGTTTGACAATGATTTCTTCTTTTAAAATAAAGTGTGGTTTTATTTTCTACATGGATTATGAGTAGTTTTCTTTATCTTTCTTCTTAAAAGGATAAGTAATTAAGTTTTGGATGGAAGTTGTGGAGAGTATTGATTTTTAATGTTGGAAGAAGTTGTGATGATTTAAATCCATGCACTTCATTTAAAGATTGAGTGCAAGTAAATAGGAAAATATTCATTGAAGGGTGTAGATTTAGAGGACTTTAATGTGACAGGTTAAAGCCCCTAACTTGGTTTATTATTTTTGGTTATGATACGAGATGTTAGCCCCCAGGTGGAGGGAATCAAGGGAACTCTAGAGTGAGAGCTAGTATCTTCCCTCCCTAGCCGGTCTTCAGAACTATTTAAACTTTAAATTAGTTAATGTTCTTTGTAGCATATCTAATAGGGGTAAAGAATATTATTGCTTCTATTTGGCAAAACACAATTTGCATACTTTTATAACAGAATTCCTATACTTATTACTAATTCATGATAAGAAGAAAGATATTTTCATATTAAGTACTTTTCTTCTACAAAAACTTTAGTTATCTTTTTAATGATTCGTTAAAATATCAAAAATACAAAAAATATTTTTATTTTAAATTCCTACAAAAATTATTTTTCATTTAAGCAATTATCTTCTTAAAATAGAAAAACTTTCTAAAAAGTGCATATTGCATAATCTTCCCTGTGGGTTTGATATTCAAGTCTTAATCAAAAGTCTTATATTGATAACGATATGTATACTTGCGTAGTATCCCAATATAAATATATATAAAATAAAAAGTTAAATTGTTATTTTTCTTCAGGAGCAAGTTCTTGGTTTTGTTGCAAAATAAGGAAATATAAGTGAAAAAATACCATCAGAACTATTGCTATACTGTGCATAGGCCTTTGAGTCGGGATCACCAGGTGAGCCAGGGGAGCTTCAACTATGCTTAACTCCTAATGGTATGGCATGATGGTAAGTATTTCTTGGTTTAGGCCCAAAAAAGGATAAAATCCCATAAATCAAGAGACCATTGGTACATGGCTTCCATAGGGTGGGCTAGGTGGGTCTACCTTGGTCACTAGGATCCATTTGGTGGCTATGGTACCATTACTTTGGTCACTTATGCATGACTTAGTCAATTTTGGTGCATGGGCTCAATTTGGGTCAAGTTGTCTTGAAGTTGGGTTTAGGTTAGGCTAGCCATGACATTGGACTCAATTTATTGATCAATTTCTCATGGATGATTTTCGTGAGTGGCCATGACATTGGACTCAATTTATTGATCAATTTCTAATGGATGATTTTCATGAGTGGTTTATAAAAGATTTGAAGTGATTTTAAATTGATTTGGTGGTTCAATTTGAGGGATTTTGTGCATTTGATCAATTTGGGGATGTTGGGTTAGAATTAGATTTAGGTTAAGCTAGAGTTGGGTTAAGTCCAAATTGAGAGTTCAAAATGGTCTACGGGAATGTCATGAAGAGTTCTCAAAATTAATTGGCTGCCAGTTTTGGAGTTAGGACATTCAATTTGCATTCAATTTGGTGGAATTTGGGTTTGGTGGAATTTGGGTACATGGCTAAATTGGGGCAAATTTGAGAATTTTGGATTTAGGTTGAAATTGAGTGAAATTGAAGTTTATCATGGTGAATTGAGGGTTTACTTCGATGTGTGGAGATGTTTCAAAGTGTTTAAGATGCATAATTGGGGAAATTGGAAAGGTTTGGTGGTTCAATTGAGTGGGATTTTGGTTTTAGGCCAAATTGGGGCATTTTTATTTGGGTTGAAATTGGACTCAAATGTGGGTCAATTGGACTTGGATTTGGGTTGAATTGAGTTTGATCATGATGAATTTGAATTTAGAATTGAAATTGGGGGGAAATTGAGGTTAAATTGAGGGAAATTTAGGGTGAATTTTGGGAAATAGGGTCTTTAGGAGCAATTTGGGGCTTTTGGTCAGAGTTGGTCAAATTGTTCATATTGGGTTCAATTGAAGGGTCCAAATTTGTTTTGGGAAAATTTGGGCCACCAATGAGATTTTTGAAATTTTGGTAAATTTGGGGGTAATTTGATAATTTTGATAAATTTGGGAAGTTTTGGGCAATTTGGGTGGATTCGAATGGTTTGAGTTGATTTTTGAACAAATTTGGGTAGTTTGGGTGAAATTAGGAATTTTGGTCAAATTTGAGGTTTGAGGATATTTTAGTAACTTGGATAGATTTGGGTGTAAAAGACCAAGTTTGGTAGTTCGGTGAAAGTGAGTTGCTAACCACTCTATTTGAGCCATTGAATAATGGAGTCTCCATTTGGCTCATCTATGTACTGGTCTTGGCTAGACCCTAGCTTAGAACTATTGGGTCTAGGGGACCATCTACATGAGTCGCCCAAAAGTTCAAGGGATCAAAGTCAATAAGTTTGGGTTTAGGGTTGTGAGTTAATGTGAGTTAATGTAAATGTAAGTGAGTGAAATAGCTCCACACCAACACTCAGGGTTAACCCTAAGGCCAAGCAGTCTTATGGGGACTTCCCTTGAGCTCTCGCATATTGAACCCACCTACCAAGTGTTAAGGGTTACGACCAATATGTGGAACTTAAAGTTAAGCAAAGAAGAGTTTAGAATTTCTATTGGTGAGGGTTCCTTTTATAGTCCTCTAGGAATAGTCAACAGAAAAGTCCCATTGCTAGACCCTAGGCTACTAAAGAGGAGAAAGCTATACCTCAAGCAAAACTTAGGTCAACAACTACACATACCGACACCAACTTTAGATTAGTCAATGTTCTTTGTACATTTTAAAAGAAGTAAAGAGTAGGTATGGTCCTATTTGTCACAATACCACATTAAAGTTTGTAAACAATTTCAAATCCTACACTGATTATAAATTATTGGCAAGGAGAAAGTTTTCTTTTTATATATTGTCTAACTCATTAAATTTACTTTTACTTGCTTGTTGTAGAATTTAGTAAACTTATTTTTCATCTTCAGATAGTTGCTATAATATTAAGTAAAGTTTTCTTAAAGTCAAAAATCTTGTATTTTATTTCCTTGTTTTATTTTTTTTTTGGCTTCCCTATGCGATTGATAATGGGGTTTTTAAGGAAATCTATATATTACTTGAAACAATACGTATACTTGTGTAGTACCCCTAGTGAGAAAACAATTTTGTTTAATTTTTATCATATTACATTTGTTCTCACTAGCCGTTAAATATAATTTTGGTCAAGTTTTTGGCATACTAAGGAACATAAATATATGTGTAATTGTGGGTCGAGTCAAGTTTTTGGCACTGTTGCCGAGCAAGCGACGGAAAAATGAAACTTTAAAGGAAATATCTTTATTTTATCTGGATTTTTTTAGTATTTTATTTTCTGACTTTTACTTTTTGTATGCAAAGTTCATGATCTGAAGGTTTAGTACTCTACAATTCTGAATTAGAGCAAACTATAAGAAGAATTCAAAAGCAAAAACAACTTCACAATTTTCAAGAGATGTCAAACACATCACAAAATAACATTAAAAATTTTAATATTCAAAATGTAAATCAAATTTTACAAAGACCTTCAAGGGATTATGCAAACCCTACGTCAGATGAAATTTATTTAACTATTCAAATCCTTGCTATAGCAGCCAACTCATTGAACTTAAACCAGTAATAATACAAATGGTGTAAAATAATCAGTTTAGGGGAACACCGACTAAGGATCCTAATTTACAACTTAAAATTTTTCTAGAACTTTGTGCTACATTCAAATATGATAGTGTATCAAATGATGCAATTAGACTTAGACTTTTTCTTTTTTCCTTAACGAATATAGCTTAGATGTGGTTAAACTCATTAGCTTCTAGATCTATTAAAACTTGGGAAGAAATTAGACAAAATTCTTGGCTAAATATTTTACTCCTTTAAGAACTGCTAAGCTTAAAAATGATATTACTTCTTTTATTCAATTTTAAGGGGAGTCAATTTATGAGTCTTGAGAACGATTTAAGGAACTCCTGAGAAAGTGTTCACATGATGCTTTACTTGGTTGGTTAATTATTTAAACATTTTACAGTGATTTATTAGGTTCCCTTCAATTTATAATTAATGCTATTGCTGGAGGATCTTTAACCTAAAATCATTTGATGAAACACATTCCTTAATTGAAGAAATGGTCAGTAATAATTTTCACTGGCCCTCAAGAAAGAATAAATTCTAAAAGAGTGGTTAGTATTCATGATAATGAGGTTTTTACCATCTTAGTAGCTCAAGTTGTTGTGTTAACTAAGTAGTTAGATGATTACGTTTTGAAATTTTCCAAAATACATCAAGCAAGTGAAGAAAATTTATTAAGGCAAACCTTTGATTCTCAATCATTAGAAATGTTACATGCGGTTGTTATTAAATCCAATAACTTGTATTCAAAATTTTATAACCTAGTTTTGAAAAACCACCCTAATTTTAATTGGAATAATTCTGATGGTGGAAATCAACAATGGGGGAACAATCAAACGAACCCAACAAGAAACTCAAACAATCAGGGTAATTCTAACTATTGACCTTCTTATCCTTTTGACTTTAATAACAAAAAATTTAAGGAAAAAAATGGTCTATAGAAGTAGTTTTACAAATGGGTAATCAAATGCAATGCCAATGTGTTGCAATGAGAAAAATAGAGAATCAAATGACACAAATTGCTAACACATTTACAATAAACCCCAGGGAACACTTCCTAGTAAGTTTGAAGTAAATCTTAAAGTCAAAAAAATAGAAGAAGAACATATTAAAGTTTTTCAACTTAGGAGTGGAAAGGAATTAAAAGTTGGAAGTAAAAAAGAGATTGAATTTGAGAGAGAGATTGAGGAACCTAAAGGAACTATTTCTAAAGACCCAGAACAATTTGTCTCTCGAACTAAAAATAATTTAGAAAGATTACCACTACCTTTTCCTCAAATACTTAGGGTCTATATGAGGCAGCTGCAACTTGTCCAACTTACCTAAATAAGTAGCTTATCCTGATAAGCTATTGATCAACAGCTTATCCTGGCTGAGTGTTTGGGGCAACTATTTGAAAATAACTGATTTACAACAGTTTGCTGATAAATGACCATTCTGCCCCTCTTAAGTAATGTTGTTCGTAATGGAATTGTATTTTAAATCTTCTTATTTTTCATCCCTAAAAGCCTCATAAGAACAATTTCATCATGCTTAATTAACTAGACACAATTTTTCATTATAACATATAAAATTGGAGATCAAAGATACAATTTGATTTGACATTGGTCATTGGAAACAAATGGTTGTCAAGCCCTTGTACAGATTTTATGGAGAAGATTTGGTGCAACTTTAAGCCAGAAAAACTTTTTGGATACATACAAACAATTAGAAGTTATAAATCTGATAGAAACACAATTTAGTAGAATTTGAACTAACCATACATAAGATAAGAAACCATATATATAACATTTAATTCATAATAGAAACCATTTAGAAAAGTTAAGCTAAGAGCCACCTGGATGCAAAACTCTAATTTCAAAACATAATCACATTTACTTCCAAAGATTTACCACTTGACTTCACCTGTCAGTTTAGAAAGCTGGAAAGCAAGGAACATGAATTCAGAGAGTTGAGAAGTTATCGGAGGTGGGAGTCGGGATTTCAAGGATAGATAGACCACTTGGGTCAGTCTTTGACAACAAGGATTAGAGTTCAGGTAGCATGGACAATAAATAAAGCAACAAAGAGGACAAAATTGGGCAAAGTTATAGCAGCGTCATGAGAGAACCAAACGATGATGGTGGTAGAGAAAAAGATGCATCAAAGTTGGAAAAAAGTGCTAGATCAGCTTTGTAGGTTCTTAGAGCACAATTACTAGCAATGGCGGCATCGAATTTGGATTTGGGACAATTTGGGATCACAAGATGCATATAGACTGGAGAGAGATAGAGGCAGGCAGGGTAAAAAACGGTTACGAAACACGGGCCGCAGGGTCGATCCCGTGACCGCATTTACTGAAGAATTGAATATGAAGCTTTAGAAAACACATTCCAAACATGTTTATCAAAAAAAATAACTATGTTTTCAAAATGACGCCCTCACTTATAAGCTGTCCCAAATAGTTCCTTAGACAGTAAATGCTTGATAAAAAATTTTGAAAAATTTTTGAGATATTTAAGAAGCTTACAATCAATATTCAGTTTACAGAAGCTTTGGAACAATGCTGAGTTATGCCAAATTTATGAAAGATGTATTTAAAAAGAAGAAGAAGTTTGAAGCTTATGAGATTATTGCACTGAATGAAGAATGTAACACAATAACTCAAAAGGAGCTTCCTCAAAAGCATAAAGACCCTGGTAGCTTCACGATACTCTGTGTGATTGGAGAGAAATTTTATGGAAAAGACTTATGCAATTTGGGAGCTAGCATTAATCTCATGCCTTTATCCATTTTTTGAAGGTTAGACTTAGGAGAGATTTCTCCCAACATTGTCTTTCAATTACCTAATCAATTTATTATTTATTTTAAAGGGGTTATAGAAGATACAATTGTTGAGATGGATATAATTATTTTTGATAAATTTAGATCATGTTTATTTGGAGCTAATTGCATTGTGCATATTGATCATTCCACCATTAAATATCTTATGTAAAAAAAATATGCAAAAGCAAGATTAATCAGATGAGTCCTGCTTTTGCAAGAATTTGATTTTAAGATGGTGGAGTGGATAGGAAAGAAGCTGATAATCAAATTGTTGATCATCTGTTAAGACTTGAACATGGAAATGAAAAGAACAACGAGGATAATATAAATGAGAATTTTGTTGATGAACAACTCTATGTTGTTGATGAGTGGCATATACCATGGTATGTTGATATAGTTAACTACTCAATAATATTCTACCGTATAGACTAACAAGCCATCAGAAAAAGAAATTTTTAATTTTGGGATGACCCTTATTTATATAAAAGTTATCATAAATCAGTCATTCAAAAATGTGTGCCAATTAATGAAACCCTTAAAATTATACAAAAATATTATAAATCTGAATTTATAGGACACTTTAGAATAGATAAGACTGCATTTAAAATTTACACTCTAGAATTTATTGACCTACATTGTTTAAGGATTTTAAAAATTATGTGAAAACTTGTGATGGATGTCAGAGAGTAGGCAATAATTCTAAAAGAGATGAAATGCCCCTAAATTTTACTTTAGAAGTTGAAATTTTTTATGTATGGAACCATCTTCATGAAAGACATATATCTTATTAGTTGTGGAGTATGTGTCTAAATGGATTGAAGTGATAGCCTTGCTTCATTATGATGCTCTGAGTGTTTCAAAATTTCAAAACAAAATTGTTTTTACTAAATTTGGAATGCAAAAAGTGATCATTACTTATGGGGGAAGTAATTTTAAGAATTTTAGAATTAACACATTACTTAGAAAATATGGAATTAAACATAGATTGCCACAACGTATCATTCACAGACTAGTGGATTAACAGAAGTATCAAATCATGAAAGCAAAAAAAATTTGGAGAAAACTATAAATAAAAAATGAACTAATTGGTTTAATAAACATGATTCTGCATTATGAGCTTATATGTTTGCTTATAAAGCTCATATAAGAATGTCTCCAAGTAGGCTCATATTCAGAAAAACTTGTCATTTACAAGTTGAGTTAGAGCATAAAGCTTATTTGGCCATTGTTGATCTCACTTTTGGTTGAGGTATAGTCTCTTCCTTAGAAGCCTAGGATCTAGCCATAGGACTTTCCTGTTGACTATTTTTAAAAGACTAGTAAATGAACCCTCACCATTAGAATTTCTAGAACTCTTCTTTCCTTTTCTGGAAGTTCCACATGTTGGTTCTAACCTCTAGCACTTAGTAGGTGGTGCCAATATGGGGGAGCTCAAGAGGAGTCCCCATAGGACTATTTGGCTTTAGGGTTAGCCCTGGGTGGTGTGGTCTTGGTCAGTCTTGCACACACACAATTGATACCTGTCACCTGTACTCATAACCTAAACCCTTAACCAAACAAGCTTAGCTTGATCCCTTACTCTTTTGGAAGCACATGTTGATGGTCCCCTAAACCATTAGCCCTCGACTAGTGTTTGACTAAGTGCAGCACATGGAGGATCCATAATGGGACCTCCCTTAGTCTCATGACTCAAAAAAGGGAAATTTTTTAATTAGCATCCTCAATTGATGTCATCCTACCCAAATACCCAATTTAGCTTATTGTCCCAAACTTTCTCAAAACTACCAAATTACCCTTGAACCCCTAAGTTTTCAAAAGTTATCCAAACTATCCAATTTTTTCCAAAAATCATCTAAAACACTTTTAAACCACTCAAATTGCCCAAAACATTCCAACATTTCCAAAATTCCCCAAATACCTTTAACTTTGCCCATATTGCCAAAATGCCCTTGGTGGCACAAATTTTCCCAAAACCTCCAAAATCATTCCAAACACTCCTAAAACCAATCTTGACCCCCCATGAAGTTCAATTTGACCAACTTGACCAATTTGACAAATTTTGACCAAAATTCCAATTTTTCCTTTTAAGGTCCAATTACCCTAATTTGTCACCAATTTGACTTCAATATTCCCTAATTTGAATTCCAAATAAAATTCATCATGCCCAATCCCAAACTGAAGTCCAATTGAAACCAAATTCAAGCCCACTCAAAATTCCCAATTTTGACCATATACTCAAATTTCCCCAAATTGAACTTGCGAACCAAACTAATTTCCCCGATTTTGAGTTTCAAACTCCTCATAATATTTTTATTGATCAAATTGACTCCTCAATTGGTCTTAATATAAACTCAAAATTAGCTCAAATTTCATCTAAATCAAAATCCCCAATTTTACCTTAAAGCCCAAATGTTACCAAATTGAACCTCATAACTTCATAATTTCAACCCAATTGACTTCCAAAACTCTTCATCACAATCCCTTGAACCAATTTTATCCATAAACTAAACCAAACCCAAACCCTAGCCCAATCCAAACCCAAGTCTAGCTCCAATGCCACAAAATTGACCATGAGCCAAATTCTACTTATTTAAACCTTCCAATCACTACAAAATTACCCAATTTCTTGTCAAAACTTCTCATGACAATCATTCACATCAAATTAATTAATAAATTGACCCATGTCTTAGCATAGACCCAACCTAGACTTATGTTAAAACCAAAAGCCTAATTTTGAACACAAACACTAAATCAGACCAAATTCAATGAAATTGACCATGCCATGGTCACCATAGCTAACATTTGAGCCCTAGAAAGTAAGCTAGATCCACCTATCCAACCTAGTCAATCCATGGACCAAGGGTGCCTTAATTAGGGGATCTCTTCCCATAAGTAGCTAAATCGGGTGGATCTTTGCCACAAGCTATCAAGCCTCAGTGCTAACTGATGTGCCCCTAGTGCGTGTTGTGTTTTATGTGTTTGATGTAAATTTAAATCCCCAGTAATAGTGTCAGAAACTTGACCCATCCCAAAATTATGCAGTAATTTGACTTTAAAAATTATAGCGAAAGACTTGATTAAGTTTATATTAAGTAGTTAATGCGCAAAATTAAAATATTTATAAAATAGATAAAATAGTTCACACAATAGTAGTTCTACACAAGTGCATGTTTAAGTTTATATTAAGTAGTTAATGCGCAAAATTAAAATATTTATAAAATAGATAAAATAGTTCACACAATAGTGGTTCTACACAAGTGCATGTTTCGCTTCAACTAATATAGGGCTTTCTGTAAAAATCCCAGTATCGATCCCTCAGATATAGGGCTTTCTTTAAAAATCCCAGTATCGATCCCTCAGGGAAGCGCACTAAGAAATCCCTTAGGTTAATTCTAGTCTACTACTGTAAAGCTTAGTTTGGAAGATAAAAATTATTATGATAAGAACATTAATCACAATATTCAAACTATAAAAACTAAAGTAAGAAAGATAAGTTAAAATGAGTTTAATGAATGCTAATAGAAATTTAACTAAAAGAACTAAGTTTACAAAACTAGTTTATAAACTTCAAAGTTAAATTCACTAAGATAAAATAAAGTTTTGTGATGAAAAGTTAAAATTTAACAAAGCATCCTTCCCCTTTACAATGAGTAGAAGGTTAGTGAAGTAATTAAAATATATTGAAAATATATATATAAACTATTTTGTGCCAATTAAGAGAAATTCTATTCTTTTCCCTCTTTTGAGTGCATAAAGAATATTGACTAATCCAAAGTTTGGTCCCTACATCTGTGGTTAGGCTGGGTTTAGGCTGGGTTGATCCCGGCTGCCACTCCAGAGCTCCCACTACTCCCTCCCATAAGGGATAACCATCTCGCATCAGTTTCTAATCAACTGGACCAAATTGGAGATTTTAATCTATCACCTTAAAATATCCAATTCTGCATCCAACAAAGTATATTTCTCTATTTATTTGCACTCAATTTCATGGATGACATACTCTCTCATGAAATCAAATGTGATTCTCCCCTAATGTAGAAATTATAGCCCTTTTCAGAACATATACTTTATAACACATTTTAACATTTCTATTGGCCATATCAAAAATTAAATGAAGATTAGAGTTCAAATCATTAAAAATTTTTAACATTTAAAATCGTAGAAAATAAAATTACTTCTTCAAAAAACCATATTTTAAAGTAGGGAGAAGGGTAAAGAAGACTACTCATAATTCATACGAAGGATACGACAAAGCACAAATTTCATTAATTGATACAAGTTTACAAAGCAAAAGAAATAAAATTCGCAACTTATCTCATAATCCTTCCAAGAAAATCACTAGAAGTTCTCTTTAAGACTTTCTCTCCTTACAAGCACTCTTAATTCTCTCCTAGAAATGCAATGAAAAATAAATCTGTCACCTTCCCTCTTCTCTTACAATCCTTGAAAAAAATCTCCAACCCCTTGAATTTCTCTGTTACTCTCTTGCCTTATTCTTCTCCACGCCACACACACACACACGCACACACATGCCCCAAAAATTCCTCACGCAAAAACTCCTCCTTCAAGCCTTAGACTTCCCTCTCTTTTATAAAAGGCTGCCTCCCTCCAAAAGGAATTCAAAATTCCCTCCAAGATTCTATCCAAAAGTTAACTCTTTTGATTTCAAAAGACATGTCTATTAATCCAAGAGACATATCTCTTCATGAAAGAACTTTCCAAAGTGACTAGATGCATTAAATCACTCCATGGGGTGTTTAGAACAAGTTTCCCTTTGAAAATTTGCTCAAAATTCGTCTCAAATAGCCTTAATTTGCCAAAAGACATCTCTGGCGTGTCATGCACCAATTTTGGCACATCATGCACCAGTTCTGTGGATTTTGGTGCATCATGCGCCACTCTACAACAACTCCACTGTTTTGCTCCGTCTAGCTCCATTTCAGCTCCGTTTCACCCCGTTTTGGTAGCATTTTGCTCTTAATAGATAAACCTGCAAAATCAACATGAAAAAAAATTTTCTTTAAAGTGTAATTTCATTCAAAAAAAATTGAGAAATGTAAAGTCAATTAAGCATAGAAAGACATATCAAAATGTGTCAAGCTAAAATTTTCTTTCTTGCTCATTTTTACTCCAAATTACACCATTTTTGCTTCATTTTCTCAAAAAGTTAATTTCTTATACCTGAAAACAAAAATATGTAAAATAACTTCCTTTAAATTGTAATATCATAAAAAAACATTAAAATTGAGCATAAAATATATATGAAGAACTAAGTAATTTTTAGGCGTGTCAACTCCCTCAAACTTAAACATTACTTATCCTAAAGTAACCCTTTTACTACATATAAATATTACTTAGGATAGAGATTAACTTATAAACTTCTATACTTTAGTTTAATAAATAAAAATAATTAAATTTAAGAAAAATATTTAATAACTTAGATTCAAACTCTAAGTCTAAGAGTACTTATTAATCAAATTTAAGATTACTGAATCTCTATTCATTTGAATAAGAATTGCAATTTGTCATATCAAGGATGCTTAGAACATTCATATGAAAAATAACTTCATGAAAACTTTACTATTAATGCTACGAATACTCCAACACAAGTTTAAAAAATTTAATAAAGCCTTTTCCTTAAGTTGATTCAAGTGAAGCCAATTTTTTATTAGGCATCTTCTCAAGTTTCTGACCACTCATTTTTCTTTTATTTTTCCCTTCTTTTTTCTTTTCTTCTTGTTTTTTTATATTAGGATCTTTTCAATCCATTCTTTTCTTTTTCTTTTTCAAGTGAGGATTACTATAGTTGGATAGGCTTTAATAATTTTGAACTCTACTATCCTCCACTTAAAGTTAAAACTCCTTACCTTTCTTAACTTTATAAATTCATATTAGTTTATGATTTTTCATAAAGTTTCATTTTTTCTTCTTACATGAAACTCTAAAATTTTTAATACTTCAAAGATACAATTTCTTTTTCCTTAAGTAGAAAAACATAGTCTTATCCCTTCATACCAAATATCTTTAACTTTAGAATTGACCTTCGTTATTAAAAACTTTTACCTAAATTTACATTAATATTTGCAAGCATAAATATAGTCATTTAAAGTTAATCTCTAATATCCAAGTTCATATTAAACTAATTTTAAAAAAGTAGTTAATTGAGGACAAATAAAATTTAGTTTACTTTTTTTTAAAAGAAAATTTTCTTCCCCTAAACGTAAATTTTTAAATATTTTGCACTTAATTCCACAAAATGTAGCAGGAAGAAAAAGTAAAAGTTGAATCTAATAACTACTACAACATCCCATCAAATTCATATACGTGCATAATCAAGATAGAATGACTGCAGGAGAAAGTAAATCTAGCCTAAAACATGCTTGCAATAATATTAAACTAGGAAGTATACTATCTTTAAAATTTATTTTTCTTCCTACACCCAAACTTGATTTTAAACATGTATAACATTCAATACAGAAAATTAAGCAGGAAGAAAAATAATTTAGAAATTCTATCTATCACAAACATCTACATGTATTCATCAGGACAAAACAATATGCAATAGAAAGTAAGTCTAAACTAAAACATTCCTGATAAAATGGAAAGAAAGGTCTACAAGCAGAATAGGTATCGGCATAGGAATTTATATATTTATGTGTTTTTCAAATCTTTATATTATTGTAACACAAACACAAACACAAACACGCTTGATAATGAGGTCAATTATTCCTTTAACTCATTGCATCTACTAGCTTACTTCCAATTTCTAACGAAATCACTACACAGATATATTGGGTACTTATAAATGATTTTACAAATATTAATCCTAAGGTAAGATTACCCTGATATATTGGGTCGTGAACACCAACCTCAGGTGTCACGATATCCCATTAATTAGCCATGTCTTATAGTTATAAGGATAGTGTAAAATCATCCACATGTTACTCATCAAATAATTTAGCTACTCCTATCAAATGAAAATAAAGTAAGAGAAAAGAAGTTAAAAAAATTGAGATGGAACTGTCACTGTTAAAGTTTGTGATGTATCTTATAAAACTCTAGTCTGGGTGAGACATGCGTCGTAGTGGACTCATCAATCCAACTACTACAAGAGAATATATAAGTCTATCTATAATAAGAAATTAAAGAATCACCTCCCTCATGACAGACAAAAATGAAATAAAACCACTAACAATTCAAACATCTACCAATCATCAATCAAACTGATCAATCCACACTAAAGCAAATATAATACAACACTAGCAATCATAACTCTCAAGCACACTAAATCAAAGCACATTAATAACTATGGGTTGCCTCCCATAAAGCACTTTGTTTAATGTCACCAGCCCGACAAAATATTACACGTAGATCAAAATTCCATTTAAGTAATCCTTGATCAATACCATCTTTTTCAGATCCAGGGATTCCTACAACGTTCTTGAATTAAAATTTTTCTTTCAGCTTTTCCTTTTCAAATTGATTCATATCGTTGTTCCTTATATTTCTTTTTAGATCTAATATTCTTCTAGTGATTTTGTAAATTTTCATATTAATATCATCCTTAAATTTTATACAAAATGGATCTTTTTAAGATACTCTATGATCTCCCAAAGTTTGGATATGATTCTCTCTAGATAATTTAAATTCTAGATCAAATTCCTCTAGGTTACTCTTTTATTCATGGTTGTCTTTCAATTCTCCCCCTTGGTATTGAGTAAATGGTAGAGGTGGTATTTCTATATTAATCTTAGTTGAGGAAATATGTTTTTTCTAATTCCTTTAGAATTTTTTTCCATTGGTATTTCAATCTCCTTATCCTCATTTCTGAACTTAAAGTTCTTTTGAAACATATCCTCAAATTATCTTCTAAATATTAGTTTGATAATTTTAAATTGCTCATCATTCATCTCCATAGGGTTTGTCTCAGGGTCACTAGGTAAAATCTCTGGGGGTAAATGTTAATTGCATTAATAATTTGCCCTACTTGGTTTTCTATATTCCTTATTGTGACCCCTTGATTTTCCAGCTCACTCTTCATTTGAATCACAACCTCTTTTAAAATTAATTCATTCTTCTCATCATGTGGGTTGGAGTTAAATCCATGAGATAAAGAAAGTTCATTTTTATAATGGCCATGATTATTCAAAATACATGTCCGATTAAATTGATTATCTTCCCAAAAATTGATTATCTTCCCAAAATTAGTCTTCTCCTCTAAATTTATTATTCCTATTAAAATCCAAATGATTTTCCCAACCTGAATGGTAATAATCATAATAAGAACTATGTATTTCGTGGCTAGTTTCAATCTATTGTCTAAATGACTTTTCCTCAATAATTGGGTTCCTTGAGGATATTTTTTTAAGTATTGATCCAACTTCCTCTCAATACCTACAACCTGAGAAATTAAAATATTAAGCATATCTTCTTGAAAATTTACCACTCTCTTGGGGTTTACTCTTTCAAAGCTACTAGCATTATAATCCAAATCTGAATATTCATTATGTCGTTGATCCGTAAATATACAAATCTAAAGACTTAACTAACAATATAGATATCAAAAATATTTTTGGTATTTTGGATTTCTTTTAAATAAACACATAATAATTAAACTCACTATATAATAAAACTATAAATTCCAAATTTAAGTCTTAAAAATTTTAACTAAAATTCCCCTAAAGTTCTCACAGAAGCTTCCCCAGCAACGACACCAAAAACTTAATGCCCCCTAGTGTGGGTTATTTTCTGCGTGTTTTATGTCAATTTAAATCCCCGATAATAGTGTCAAAAACTTGACCCGTCCCAAAATTACGTAGTAATTTAACTTTAAAGTTGACCTGTCCCAAAATTACGTAGTAATTTAACTTTAAAGAATTTAACCAAGAACTTGACCAAGTTTATATTAAGTAGTTAATGTGTAAAACAAAAATGTTTATAAAATATATAAAATAGTTCACACACTAATGGTCTTGAATAAATTTTAATGATTTAGTTAAATGTAAAATAATGTTTTAATTAATAAAATTATCTTTATCTTTTTATTAAACATCTCTGAGTTCAGAGGACTCGAAGAAACAAATTTTGTATTTTAATGATTTTTTAATTTATTTATTATAATTATTTTAAAGGGAAAATAAGACAAATTCATTTTTAAGCTCTTAAAAATTTATTTTCAACTTTGAGAAATTAGGAAAATTATCCTAATGAGTTCTAAGTTATCAAGGAACAATTAGACACATTTTGAAGTATTTTGATTTTCTTTGGATTATTAATTATTTTTAATTATTTTATACTCAAAGTAAAGCTCAATAATCAAGTATTTTCTCAAAAACAATTTTTATTTTTCTTAGGTGACCCTAATCACAAGGAACTTAGAAAACACTTTTCATAATTTTCCTAAGTGTACTTGATATAATATAGCTATATTTGTACAAAAATACAAGGTTTCTTAAAAAATCAACTTTAGTGCTCAAACTTAGTCAAATAATTTTTAAATTCTTACAGTAGGTAAACATGATTTTTATACACAGTGTGGAATTGATTTTTGGCAATTTTTTATTAGTATTTATTTTACATAAATTATAGGAAGGTATATACATTTAAATAATTATTGAAATGCACACAAAAATTCAAATCATCATGACATTTTTCATAATCTTCTCTGACCATAGGAAACCTACTAAAATTATTCTAATAGTTCTTCAAGTGTTATTTTAATTTATAAGCTTAAAATAAGTCAAAATAGCCATTCTAGCATGAAAATTAAGATTAGAAGCATAGAGATGCTCTCTGACATTGGAAAAATCAGAGAACATCCCCTCTGTCGTAAGGAACAAACCCTCAAAATTTCAAGCAATGATGAATAATCATAATGAATTGAAATACTCCAGAGAGTATTTAAGTTATCAAAAATTAGGGAGCCATGAAATAAAAAAAATAAAATAAGCCAAAAATGGACTTTATTTTTAATCAACATTATTCTCCTCTGTTCACTGAGCAACTGGGTATAGTTTATTTTATTTTTATGACTTTTCTAGAGAAAGATATGAATTTTTGATGTTCAGGCATTTAACTAAATCCAAAAAATCCTTATTTTTTACTTAAATGCGCGGCGCCACCTCATCCTCATCCCCATCAAACTTTACACACGGCGCTCCGCTATTCGACGCCGCCAGCCACCTCAGCTGCCACGTGGCCTGCCTTTTCGTTCCAAGAGTTCATTCTACTTGATCTCTTCCATCCGTTGAGTAAACACATGATCAGACAGCTCTCCTTCATCACCCCAAGTGACGTAACCCGTGAGCCATTCAAAATAAAACCTTAAGATCTCGAGCTAGACTCAACCAAATTGCATGGGGTTTGTTTCTAAACCTTCATCTACATAAGATGAACATATCTATATGGCTTATACATTATGAAATACAGTAAAAAATGTATGAAGAAGCAACTCCTCTTAGTGTTTGGATGGTGTGTGCACAATTAATTGGAGTTTGGTGGACTGTGGAGGTGCAGGGGAATACGTCCTAGTTTTTCCTAAATTTTGAACTCAAAATTGAGCTCTTAAAGAGGAATCCAGAGGGGGAAAATGGTTGGCTGGAGCTTAGGAGTTCGTGGAGACTGTATGGAAGCAATTGGGTATAGTCTCCCCAAGGATTTGGATTGCCTTATGTTTTGGCCATGGGAGAGGGGTTTAAATAAAATGGCTCAGGATGCCTTCCAAGTCCAATTAGTGGGTGCAAAACAATGCTTATGTGGAGGGTAGAAAAAAGTCAAAGACCAGCTGGAGCTGACAAGCTTGGATGGGTGAGATTGGGTTTAGATGGAGGCATGTGGATTTTAGTTTTGGTTTTTTTTCAAGGACTAGGGTGGCTAGCCGGAGCAAGGAAGGTGGTAAGGCAGCCAAGTAAGCTAGATGGAGGTTTAATTATGATTAACCCTTAATAGTTTGGTATGATGGCAATGATTTCTTGGTTTAGGCCCAAAGAAGGATAAAACCCCTAAATCAAGGAACCATTGGTACTTGTCTTCCATAGGGTGGGCTAGCTGGGTCTAGCCTAGTCATTAGGATCCATTTGGTGGTGTTGGTGTCATTACTTTGGTCACTTTGGCATGGCTTTGTGAATTTTGGTGCATGGGTTCAACTTGGGTTAAATTGTCTTGATGTTAGGTTTGGGTTAGGCTAGCAATGACATTAAGGCTAATTTATTGATCAATTTTGGGTGGATGATTCTCATGAGGGGTTTATAAAAGATTTGTAGTGGTTTTGAATTGATTTGGAGGTTCAATTTAAGTGATTTTGGGCACTTGACAAATTTGGGGATGTTGGGTTAGACATGGGTTTAAGTAGATTGAGAGTTCAAAATGGTCTAGGGGAATGTCATGAAGTGTTCTCTACATTAATTGGGTGCCAATTTTGGGGTTAGGGCATTCAATTTGATGGAGTTTGGGAACATGGCTAAATTGGGGTGAATTTGGGAGTTTTAGATTTTGGATTGAAATTGAGTGAAATTGATGCTTAAGTGAAATTGATGCTTAAATTGAGTGAAATTGATGCTTAACCAAGGTCAATTGAGTGTTCAATTTGGTGTGTGGAGATGCTTCAAAGAGTTTATGATACATAATTGGGGCAGTTGAAAAGATTTGGGGGTTCATGAGTTGGATTTTAATTTTCGGACATATTTGGGTCAATTGGAATTAAATTTGGTTTAAATTGAGTTTTCTCATTATTATTTGAATTTATAATTGAAATTTGGGGGAAATTGTGGTTAAATTGATGGACTTTTAGGGCGAATTTGGGGAAATTGGGCCTTTAATGGCAATTTGGGGCTTTTGGTCAAAGTTGGTCAAATTGATCAAATTGGGTTCAATTGAAGGGGCTAAATTGGTTTTAATGATATTTGAGATGATTTTGAGGGTTTTAGGAAAGGTTGGGCCACCAAGGGTATTTTTATAATTTTGGCAAATTTAAGAGTGTTTTGGTAATTTTGGCAAATTTGGGAAGTTTTGGGCAATTTGAGTGGTTTCAAATGGTTTGAGATGATTTTTGGACAAATTTAGGTAGTTTGGGTAATTTTGAGAATTTTGGTCAAAAATGGGGTTTAGGGTTATTTTGGTAAGTTTGGTAGATTTTGGGACAGAAGGCTAAGTTTGATATTTTTGTGAAAGTGGGGTACTAACCACTCTATTTGAGCCATGGACCAATGGAAACTCCATTTTAGTCCTCTATGTATTGTTATTGGCTAGACCCTAGCCTAGATTTAGTGGGTCTAGGGGAGCATTGTCGGTGCTATTTTTGGTGGGTTTGTGGGGAGTTGCCTGTAAGAAGCTTTCGGTTGCCAGAAAATAAATCACGTCGCCCTCTTCAGAAGGACGTTGAAGTATGACATTAAAACTGACCCCATATTTTTCATAGTTTAAAATGAAAGAGCACTGTACCTCAAATCCTGTATCTATCTCAAAGAATAAATACAAGACTTAAAGATGAAGCTCGATGAAATAAACTAAGGAAGGT